>NW_003852396.1:9488675-9505888 GCF_000181295.1 Otolemur garnettii | reverse complement strand
AAAAAAAAAAAAAAAAAATTGGGCATGTTCTTGGGCAGTGCCTGTGGCTCAAAAGATTAGGGCACTGGCCCCATATGCCAGAGGTGGTAGGTTCAATCAAACCCAGCCCCAGCCAAAAGCTGCAAACAAACAAAAAAAGGCATTAGCAAAAATTGCCAGGTGCTCCAGAATGTTATACACTGCAAAAATAGTAATGAAGAATGAAAAATTCCTACCATTTTAATCAATACAAAAAAACTTCATGATCACATGGTAAGGATTTCCAACCAAGCTGCTTAGCCAAAGTGAGTACCATCAAGTTTAAAGTACAAGTACAAATTAATTTAAATACTGCAGTATAGGATGTGTTTTTCCCTATTAAATTCAGATTTCTGCAAATACTGTGTTAATTGAATTCTTTTCTTAGAATTGAACTACATGCTTAATTACTTAACATCAAGTATAAAATAGAGTCTAGCTGTAATTATTAAACATTACTAAGGATAAAGCAAATTATAGAATCTGCCAAATTTAGAAGATCTTGTGACTTCTGTAGTCATTTCTTTCACTGTGCTACTAAATCTTTTGCTTCAGATTATTCATCAATTCAATATATTGTATACCTCAAATGGGAAATCCATGGTTCAGATTATTGCTATAGAATAAAGTATAAATTTGGGATTCTAATGCTTGCAAGCAAACTTGCAAGCACTACAGCCACAGCACTACAAAATGTCATGAGGATTAACTTTCAGACATAAATGTCACAACTGGAATTTTATTTTTTGTAGAGATTAGATCTGGCTAAGTTACCCAGACTAGTCTCAAATTCTTGGTCTAAATTGATCCTCCATTAGGGGCCAGACAGGAGGAAGCCACATTATCAAATGTAATCTAAAAACTCACTTTTAAGGCCTACCTTCAACTGCAGACATCATGGTCAAGATAAAGGCCTTTAAGGAAAAACAAAACAAAACTATTTTGGTATGTCCACATGAAATTAGAATACTAAATTATTATAGCTGATATTTCTCTTATGTCCTACCATTTTTTTTTCTCATTTATTTAGAGTCAGGATCTTGCTGTCACCCACCATAACCCTGAAAATCCTGGGCGCAGGCAATTCTCCTGCCTCTGCCTATATAGCTAGCACAAGTACATGCCACCACACTCAAGGTTTCTAATTTTTTATGGAGAGAAATATATAAGCCACTGTGCCCTGCCAAACCCCATCACTTTCAACTATCTCAGAGAACATGATATTCCTTCTTACATGTATCAAAACTCATACTTAGCAATGAGTTCTGGGTTGCAAAAGAGGATTTTTTTTTTGCACCTGTCTCTAAGTCTTTGTCCACAGTTAGACAAAAACAAACACAAGTGCCGTCATCAATACAGTATCTACAGCATAGTAGTCTACAGTGGTTATTATCAAAATAAAGAACATGGTAGTTGAAAATAGTATTACAACTATTCTAGATATTTGGGGAAGAGAAAATTAAGTTCTCATTCAATACTAAACATCCAACAAGTCAAAACATTTCAGATACCCACAAGAAGTGTTTGATTGTTGATTTTATCTAAGATTTTCTTTTCAAAATTAGCATTTCTGCACTTGTTTCAGTGCTCAAATGACACCTGGAAGCACTTACTCAGAAAATAAGGACTGGCAAAAAATTTGCATTTTTTATTATTCATAGGTGATAATTTCTCAGCATTACCTATTTTCTTTGTGTTTTACAATTTACTAATAATTCTTATTCATTCCAAGTCTCACAAACATCACCGGTTGTTTTTAAATGTTTTTGGTTTTCTAATGTTCTTCATTAAATAATTTCTTCACCACAAGGCCAGTGTATACATCCACATTTATCTGTAGTTGTTTCTATGAAAGTCACTTCACTATACTGTTTACCTTCTTGTACATTTATGTTCCGTTCTCCTTTTCAGGCCGTGGTGTCCTCTGTCCAATGCTTCTGGCCCTTGTAGCTCTCTTTTTAGACAAAGCAGCTTCTTTAGTACCATTATTTTGTTCTAAATATACATTGATCTTCCTTGGGAAATCAGAACTTATTATGAAACTACTATCTGCCTGCATTAAAAAAAAAATAAGATACCATTAAATAACTAGAGTGGGTTAGTAAATAACCTAGAGACTACATTGGAACGTTAAAAATCCAAATTAATATCTGTTTATTTTCTCACTTGAAATCCTAATATCACATATTAAAATTTTATTTAGTATTGAAAAGCCCATGTTCTCATTAAAGTATCCAAAAAGTTAATATTTTTATTCTTGCATTTTCTAGAAAGCATTAGTTCCTGAGATTTCAAAAATTAAATGGAGTATAAGACAAAAGGAACAAGACAATTCCTCTGTACTAACTCCTATATTCCCACAATGAAACAGGGAAAAAACACTTACTCCCAAAGTGATATCACATTCACCATGTGCTGCATCCTCATCCTCTGCTCTGCAACATCAAAATGTGTCACTTAGATAACAGAACCTTCTACAATCTAATTAACTGTATACCCTGTTGTGACATATAACTGAATCAGTACTAGTCAAGGTAAACAGAAGATGACAGAATAGAGTAACCTCATGTCTTTATTAATAATCCCAACTGCCCTATTCTGTGTTCAATATTAAATCAAAGTATTAAATAAATGGTGGCAAAATACAGAGCAATGAGCAGTTAACATTAAAATTTAGGTATCTATAACCAAAGTTATTTAACATGACTCAACTTACACTGACTCTTCAATAGGAGAAATGGATCCATCATCATCCAAATACTTGTATCTACGACTATCAAAATCTTCCTTTTCTAAATCTTCACCAGCATCCATTTGGTTCAAAGATTCTTTAAGATAGTGCTCATACTTCAGTTTTTCGATATAGTTGAAAAATCCTCTTGCAACAGCTTGCTGTATGTTAAAAACACCATATTTTGTCACAGCTTTGCAAAATTAAGATTTTTTTTCATAATCCAGCAAATGTCTTCAAGAATACAAATAAGCCCCCTACTAAAGAATGAAGTAGCTATCCTCATATCACTGTTCTGTATCTGTGGACAACTCCTAATACAGAAAAAGTTCACATGGCAGTTATCATCTTACCAAGGATGTTATCAAGCACAAATCTTGTGTACTAGAATTACTAAAAGCAAAATTTCTTCTGTTTATTACAATCACCTTAAACTTAAGACATTATTAAGTATTAATCCTCTTAAGCTACAGGTTCTGGCAAGGGATTATAAATTAATATATTCACTCAAGAGCCAATGCTCAAATATTTGAATAGTCTACTGCTAAGTATTGAGTATTTTATCAGATAATTCTACCAGAAAACAGGCTTTAAGAAAAGATCAACTGAACACAAATGAATATGTAAATTTAACTTTAAAACTGCAAAAAAGTTATGAGTTTCAGGGTTTAAAGAGCTGGGATAGGATGAAGTCAAGAGATTTTTATACTGTATAAGCAGTCTTAGAGCATTCTGAAAATTCAGCAAAGGTAATTTTAACTGAAGAGATGCACAAATTAAGATTCCACCCAGAGGGCCTGGTGTGGTGGCTCACACCTGTAATCCTAGCACTCTGGGAGACCAAGGCCCATGGATTGCTTGAGCTCAGGATTTCAAGAGCTGCCTGACCAAGTCTCTAAAAATAACTAGGTGTTGCGCTGGGTGCCTGTAGTCCCGGCTACTTGGAAAGCTGAGGCAAGAGGATCGCTTGAGCCCAGGAGTTTGACGTTGCTGTGAGCTGTGATGCCACAGGCATCCTACCAAGGGTCATGGGTGGTGACAAAGTGAGACTATCTCAAAAAACAACAAAAAAACCCAGATTCTACCCAGAAACTGCAATGACATTTGACCTAAAGGACTGAATAGACTTCAGAAGTCAGAGTAGACGAGTATTATCAAAATTGCAAACTGTTTGTTTTTTAATGACAGCCTGGAAAGAATTGATAGACCAATTCTAAAAGTGGCAAAGTATCATTTAAAACATTTTAGCTGTGAGTATCCATATATATTATACTGACTCACCTCATAAGTTAAAATTTTTCTCCAAGGTAATGGTTTTCCTTCATTCTCTGATTCCACAAATGGGAACCCAGGTCCTTTGTTAAATAGTTTCTTATCTGTTCGTGAACTTCTTGTATTTTTCCTTCCTTTTGGTCTTCCCCTTTTTCTTCCTGTTGGTTTGTATTTCCTCTTTTTACGTTTATGTTTCCTATTCTTATATCTATCAAAAATAGCTTTTAAAGTCACTGGTTCTATAGATGAGTCACTTGATGAATCTCTTGCTTCAACACTTTCAGGCAAAGGAACAAATTTTCTAATGGAGCTTCTTTGCCTCTGTTTAGGTGAGTAAGGAACACACTGTGTTGTAAATAAGCTGCTACCAGAAGAGTTATCACTAGAAAAATGGGAAAATTAATGTCATCTTTTTGTCTTACTGAATAATCATTACTAATAATAATCCCAAATGTATATTTCTTCCAGGACTAACATAGGAATTAACATGCCTGGAATTAAAAATTGTTTAGAGAGGCCTGACTCAAGCAGCTAAGGCGCTAACTACATACACCTGAGCTGGTGGGTTCAAATCCATCCCTGGCCCACCAAACAATGACGCTGCAACCAAAAAATAGCTGGGGTTGTGGCGGACACCTGTGGTCCCAGCTACTTGGGAGGCGGAGGCAAGAGAATCGCTTGAGCCCAAGAGTTGGAGGTTCCTATGAGCTGTGATGTCACAGCACTCTAGCCAGGGCGACAGCTTGAGAGGCTCTATCTCAAAAAAAAACCTCAGTACCATTGAAGCCTGACCTCCCAATCTAAAATGGCCCATAATCTCCTAACACTTTTTTTTTTTTTGAGACACAATCTCAAGCTGTTCGCTGTGGGTACAGTACTCATGCCATCATAGCTCACAGCAGCCTCAAACCCTGGACTCAAGAAATACTCTAAAAATACACATTTTTAGTAGAGATGAGGTCTCACTTTTTGCCCAGACTGGTCTCCAACTCATGAGCTCAAGCGATCCATCCCCCTTGGCCTCCCAGAGTGCTAGGACTGCAGGCATGCGCCTGGCCTTATCATAACACTTATTAAATACTGAAATTTTACTTTCAAGATTATAATCTCCACAAATGCTGTTTGCTTCCCTGCTAACAGGCTCTACTAAAAATAAAACAAACCCACTAAACATGAACAGTACACTTTAGTCTTGAAGAGTTATCAAAATGACCCAGATAACATACTGTTTTCCCTAAGCTAAGAATGTTTTCCACTATAATATAATCAGATGTTGACTTAAAAGTACTTTTTTTTTTTTGGTAGCTTTTGGCCAGGGCTGGTAATCTGGTCTTCCTTCTTTACCGAATCCAGCAAATTAACCAACCTGTACTGTCACCCAGTAGATATAATTTACACTTTTCTGTAAATTCAAATACAGTATATATTATTGAATATACTAAGTTTATCAGTAAAAATCACTTACCTTTGATTTTCAATTTCCATAGATGAATCCAAGGTCACCTTGTCAAGAGAATCCATTCCTGACTCACTCATCACTTGCTTTCTTTTAATTTTTTGTTTTCTGAAATCATGTAATTTGGTAAATGTGATAGAGCCTCTTTAAGTACGTACATGTTGATGCACATAGCTATTAACTAGAAAATTCAATGCAGTCAGACTATGCCACCCCATGTGAATTTAGGCAAAAACCATTTATAAGGATTTTAAGCTTTTCTAGAGCAGTCCACTTTAAGAGCAATCTCTAACGAAATGCTACAAACTGCATTCACAGCTTCTCCTTCAGTTTTTACACTCTAAACCCACTCAATGCAATGACATTCCAGAAAAGTACTCATCACAGCTCACAGCAACCTCAAACCCCTGGACTTAAGGGATCCTCTTGCCTCAGCCTCCCAAGTGGCTAGGACCACAGGTGTCCACCACAACACTGAGTATTTTTAGAGATGGGGTCTCCCTCTTGCTCAGGCTCCTCTCAAACTCCTGAGTTCAGGCAATCCACCCACCCCGGCCTCCCAGAGTAGTAGGATTACAGGCCTAAGCTACCACACCCAGCCCCCAAAGCAATCTTTTAAGAGCAAATAAAAAATGGTTTTATTGCTAATGTACAATTATAATAATGCAAGAGGGTGAACATAAAGTTCATGTGAAAATTACTATGTTACAACTATTTTAAATTGCACGTGAACTTTATGTCCACCCTGTATGATGGCTAAGAAAAGTTCTTATACAGAAAACCACAAAAGACATAGACCCTTTGCATACCAGAAAAATTATCTCCATTTAATAGATAAGGATCCTTTGAACACAGTAGTTTGGGACCAGCCTGAACAAGAAGCATCCTGTCTCCACTAAATAGAAAAATTAGACATGCGTCCCACTGGGTGCCTGTAGTCCCAGCTACTCAGGAGGCTGAGAGGGAGGAGGATACTTTGAGCCCAGGAGTTTCAGGTTGCTATAAGCTAGGTTGACACCAGGGCACTTTAGGCTGGGGCAACAGAGTGGGAGTCTTGTCTTCAAAACCCACAAAAACAGTGTTAGAGCTACTACCTCCTTCATATTTACTCCCAGTTTTAAGTAACTTAACCATCTTCCTCGTCACATCTTTGCCATTACAGCTGCAAAAGCAGAGTTCTGAATTGTCTACCTTTTCAATTAAAAACTAAAACTACAAAGATTCTATGTCTTCATCTCCATGTGAATATAGAACAGTCAATAAAAAGAAAAATTAAAAGTAACTATTTCAGTATTTCATCTCCTTTAGTCATTCTTTTTGTATTTTCCTTAGCCATACTTGCGAGATCGACATAGAGTCCTAACCAATCCTGACAAATTAGCAAAATATTTCAAATATACGGAAACAGTAAGGTTTGCCAAATGCCCAATGGCTCGATATTGTAATTTCCTGGGATAATTTATTAGCTTTCTTAAATAAAAAGTCTAAGAACTAAGCATCAATTGCTAAAAAAGTAAAACAATTTGGTCCAGTGGCACTAATGGTTTGACGTTATTAGATTTTTTTTTAGACAGAATTTCATTATGTCACCCTCGGTAGAGTGCCGTGGCGTCACAGCTCACAGCAACTTCCAACTCTTGGGGGGGGCTTAGCCATTCTCTTGCCTCAGCCTCCCGAGTACCTGGTACTACAAGCACCTACCACAATGCCCGGCTAATTTCTGTTGCAGTTGTCATTGTTTAGCAGGCCCAGGCTCGGTTCGAACCCGCCACCCTTGGTGTTTGTGGCTGGCGCCGTAACCTCTGTGCTACCGGCGCGGAGCCACGTTGTTAAGATTTTTTTATAAAAAAATAGATTATTAAAATTAAGCTGGCTCAAAAACCACTTTTTCGGAACCAGTTTGTTAAGTATTCCTCCTCAAAGGTTGCTTCCTCTTCTGGGATTCCGCGGTTTTCAGAGGCCACGTGGCCAGATAGCCACAGGTACAGACAGTGGCTAAAGCACTGGTGACCTCGTCAAGTCTCTCTGGGTAGCAAAACCACGCAAGGAAAAGGGAACCAACGATGGTTACCTCACTTGCGAAGACTGAATTAGCATTTAACTTGTGTACAATACATTTTAACAGCTACATCTCAGACACAACGAACTAAGCATCCACGCGGGCCTCAGTCACCCGCAGGCCCACGGCCCGATCCTCGGAACCACGCGGGGGAAACCCAGCGCAGCACGGGCCGCCATGTTCTCTCCGCTCCCCGCCCAGGCCGCTCGCACCAGGGGCCGCCATAGCCCGGGCCCGGCCGCGCGCTTGCTGCTCGCAGCCCAAGCCTCGGCCCAGGATGCCCGACTGACTCGGTGCAGGAGTCCCTGGAGGAGCGTACCCGCCACCCTCCCGACCTCAAATCCACCAGACCCAAAATCGGCCTACCTTCTCCAACTGCGCCGAAGTAAAGACCGAACCGCCTCCACCACCCAGCTAATAGTGGAGCTGAAGTCTCGCGCGAGAATTTAGCTCCCGGGAAGAAGGGCGGAGAAGACGTGCGGCGCGGGGGGCGGGGCGTGGTGAAGAGGGCGTGGCCTCGGGTTCGGCTTAAAGGGGGCGGAGGCGGGGCGGCAGAGGTTGGGGTCCAGGTGTCGGTTTCCCGGACTTCCTCGGTGAGTGGAATGGCGTCGAGCCTTTCGGCGAACGACTAACGGAAATTCGGCTGTTAATTGAGCAGAATGGGTATGCACTGTAAGGAAACAGCCTCTCAGCCCGGTTTGTTTCTGGTGTGCTCGCACTTGCTGAGCTGTGGACTGGCTTTCTGAAACCTGGCTCGGGGTGTGGGTGTGGGGGGCCGTTTGTGTTTTGCCATGCTCTACTTTTGCCTTCAGAAATCTCTTCTGTTTTGAAATATTGAGGAATGCTCATACTGTGACCGTGAACTCCAAATGTGTAACCTTTGTCCTGGATGCCAGTGTCACTACATCGCACACCCAGTTGTCCTCCCCACCTTTGGACTTGTTTTGGTTGCTCAGCCTTTCGCTAAGGGTCTGCCTCTTGCGGGTTGGTTTAACAAATCACCCGAGAAGCCAACTGGAAGTTTTTTCTGCCCATTTCCCCGCCCCGTCCTCCCATAAGTTCCCTGACCCATTACTGAGTTAAAAGACAATGTTAACTAGTTTTAACGGGGTTTCCGCCAAAAGTAATCTGAAAAACGAATAAACTCATTTAATATTTTTCCACTTTCAGACCTGTTATCATATGATAAACCAGCAAAACTTTCTGGTTCTAATTTATAGATAACATCATTTTAGGATTGGACAGGCTTTGCAGTAATCTGGTCTCTTTACCCAGTTTTGCTCCAATATAAGAACAATTCCGGGGATAAAAAATTCTGAACCTGCTAGGCGCTATGGCTCATGCCACTAATCCTAGCACTCTGGGAGGCCAAGGCGGGTGGATTGTTTGAACTCAGAAGTTCAAGACCGGCCAGAGCAAGATCCGGTCTCTAAAAACAGCCGGGAGTTGTGGCGGGCGCCTGTAGTCCTAGGTCCTTGGGAGGATGAGGCAAGAGAATCACTATAGCTAAAGAGTTTAAGGTTGCTGTGAGCTTATCATATCATGGCACTCTACTTAGGGGACTGAGACTCTGTCTCAAAAAAAAAAAAAAAAATCCAGTCCTATAGGCCACTCACTTCATTCACAGGATCTGTGCAATGACTGTAAGCTCCACATCATAATCACATCTTATTCACTGCAATATTCAAGAACAGGCCCACCTGTGTAATTTGTGGAGCTCAGTGCAAAATAAAAATGCAAGGTCCTTTGTTCAAAGAGGAGGGAAAAGAACCATGACAGGTACTAAAATAGAGCTTTCCACTGTGGTAGTGCTTTCGACTAGTCATGGTGTTTTTTATTAGCATAAATTGTACCTTTTACTTTACATTGCGCCTGACCAATTAATTAAATCGGGAGGGTGAATATTGTTTGCCTCCCATCTGTCCCAAGGCTTTACATCTGGAGCCACTCTGAGTTTATGGGAGAACCTTTTTAACTCCTTTCTCCTATCACTTTAACTCCAAACTCTCCACACCTGCTATACACACGTTAAATATGTGCATACTGTACTGGCATACTGCCACGAATACATCACATTTTAAACCAGTTATGCAAGCTGCAGCCTCTAAGATTTGGACTTTGTTTCTATTTTGGTGGGGATGTAGAACAAGCAAAAATAACCCATCTTTTTTTTTTTAGAGATTGTAAAGGGTATAAATTAAGATTATATTTGAATTTTAACTTGAGTTCTTTTCCTACTGTAAGCAAAAATATCTAAAGTGCTTTTTTTTTAATTGAATGTGCTATTCATTGTGCAGATTTTGAATGTTCATAAATAAGTTAGTATCTGCTGGTTGCCTGATACAGTATGTGATAAAATGTTAGCAATCAGGAAATCTGGGTGAAGAGTATATAAGAATTATTTGTGTGTAATATCTGTCAATCTGAAATTATTTCAAAAGAAGTTAAAATACCTCATTCCTGAACAATTATAGACTATTCAAGTCAAAACTATAAGGTAACTGAAGTATGCTTATTTAGGATTTGGGCCTCATTTTCAGCAGTTATTTATATTTGGGAGATCAGATTATGTATATTAAATAAAAGAATAATAAAAGCTGGTATTTGATAAAGTGCTAAAGTAAAGTCAGAACCTAAATGTATGCAGTAGCATGTTTGCAGAGGATTATGTTGTTGGAAAGTATCACCAAAACTAGAAACCCAGTTTCTAGGAAACCTGTGAAAATTTAAAATTTAAAAATTTGGAAAAATGGCTCAGCGCCTATAGCTCAAGCGGCTAAGGTGCCAGCCACATAGACCAGAGCTGGCGGGTTCAAATGGTTCAAATGTAGCCTGGGCCTGCCAAACAATAAGTATAACCAAAAAATAGTTGGTCATTGTGGCGGGCACCTGTGGTCCCAGCTACTTGGGAGGCTGAGGCAGAGAATCACTTAAACCCAGGAGTTGGAGGTTGCCGTGAGCTGTGATGCAGGGTGACAGCTTAAGGCTCTGTCTCAAAAAAATAAATAAAAATTAAAAATTTGGAAAATTAAAAAATTATTTTGGAAGAATATTTTCTCAAATGATGCTGAAAGAGCACTTTTCACTTGCTGGTGAAACATGTTACAGCCAGAGACTATTCAGATTAATGAGATGTTCTATTCATTTTAATGAAAGAAAAATTGTAACGAGAACTACAAGGGTGCTCTTTGAATTGCCTGGAAGAGTTTTGTCTGTATTCCTTGTTGTGATTGGTGTAGAGTGGGATTCCCCCACCCACCTCAAATTACTTTTTTTTCCCCCTTCCTTTTATTCATCTCCCTCTGCTTGCACACTTCATCAACTGCATGCTTGAGGTAAGATACTAAACTCTGTGTATGGATACCTACTTACTAAAAACATGCTAAGTATACTTTATAATATCAAATTATAATGGGTTAGAGTATCAGAATAATGGATCTTTATTTTTTAAATGAAAATAAAAAGTTTGAATTTCAGAAGCTAATCATTCCATAGAAGTTTCCATTCCTATTAATAATTTAAATTTTTTATCAGAAAAGTAATAGTTGGGCCAGGAGCAGTGACTCACACTTGTAATCCTAGCAATCTGGGACACTGAGGGGGTGAGAGTGGATTGCCTTGAGCTCATGGGCTCAAGACCAGCCTGAGCAAGAGCAAGACCCTGTCTCTAAAATTAGCCAAGGTGTTGTGGAGAGCGCCCGTAGTCCCAGCTACTTGGGAGGCTGAGGCAAGAGAATCACATGAGCCCAAGAGTTTGAGGTTGGTGTGAGCTATAATGTTACAGCACTCCACAGTGGGTGAAAAAATGAGACTCAGTCTCAAAAAAAAAGAAAAAAAGTATAACTTGTTTAATGTTTAGCCTAAATATCAAATATGGAATAGAAAACACAAATTATTAGAAATACATGAGCGTCCTCTACATACTGTTATTTACAACCATTTAAACACTGCTTTAAGATCTGTATTCCTTATACCAACCATTAAAAAATTCCCTGTTGGCTCAGCACCTATAGCTCAACCGGCTAAGGCGCCAGCCACCTACACCTAAGGTGGCGGGTTCGAATCCCCAGCCCGGACCCGCCAAACAACAATGACGGCTGCAACCAAAAAATAGCCGGGCGTTGTGGCCGGCGCCTGTGGTCCCAGCTACTTGGGAGGCGGAGGCAGGAGACTCACTTGAGCCCAGGAGTTGGAGGTTGCTGTGAGCTGTAATGCCATGGCACTCTGCCCAGGGGGACAGCGTGAGGCTCTGTCTCCAAAAAAAAAAAAAAAAAATTCCTTGTTGAATGCAGACATACGACTACAGAAAATGAATCATATGTGCCTGCTTGGTTTGATGTTTCCTCTTGTCAACCTATTTTAAATGTTAACCATTTAAAGTATCAGTATTAAAAGAGGTCATTTGCCCGTTCTTAACTTGAGTCTTAAATGCTAGAAATGAGAAACCTAAATGCTAACCAGGTTTAGTGGTAGGTGCGTTAATCTCAGCCACTAGAAGGAGGCTTGAGGTGCGAAGATACCCTGAGGGCAGCAGTTCAGACCACCCTGGACAGAATTGAGAAACCTCTTTAAAACAAACAAACAAACCAAAACCCAGAAAACAACTAAATGCCCTTTTGCCTTCCTTACGTGTCTCTCTTTTTTTATTTTGTTTTCTTCTCCTTATGTGTCTCTTAATGTTCCCTTCCAGAGGAGCAACTGTTCATGCTGAGATAACAGCAACCCTGAACTCCTGTGATAATTAACCAAGAATCACTTTATTTGTACAACCTCACTTACGAAGAAGAAAATGGCTTTTGCTGAGTTTTCTTTTCATGTGCCAAGTCTGGAGGAGCTTGCTGGAGGTAAAAATAATAACTTTTAATTTTTAAAAATTCTAAGAGAAATATTTCTAAGGATTCCAAGATATGTTATGTCTTGCTACTTACCTATATTGTATAAAAATACTTCTGATACAGAATTCATTTTCCACTTCAGTATCTGTTCTATATTATTTTTATTGAGAAAGTCTAAAATTCTTTCCCTCCAAAAAAAGTAAACTCACCATTTGTAGATTCTTCATGATACCAATTTTACAGGATAAAAACAACTACTATACTAATCTGATATTTAAGTATGTGTGATTCCCAAAGAGTTGCATAATTTTGCTTTAACTTTTTATCAGTTACAATATTTTTAAAACATACAACCTAATGTGTATTTAACATGTTCCCAATATATCCCTTTTCTCCCCTCTCCCTATGTCAGACTCCCTATGCTGGCGAACTTGCCTAGATTTTTCTGTGTATATTTTTATATATTTTACCTTGTTCAAATGAGAATTTAAGGCAACTTCCCAAGGTAAATTGAAAGGAAGGAAGATGGATTTTTTAAAGGGAAAACAAAAATAGGGACATGAGGCTTGGCGCTAGCACAGTGGTTATGGCGCTAGCCACAAACACTCAGGGTGGCCCAGCCCAGGCCAGCTAAACAACTACAACAACAACAACAAAAGAGAATCCCTTAAGCCCAAGAGTTTTAGGTTGCTGTGAGCTGTGACATTTTAGCACTCTACCGAGGGTGACAAACTGAAACTCTGTTTCAAAAAAAAAAAAAAACAAGAACATGGGCATCATGGCACATGCCTGCATTTCTGGTTACTCAGGAAGCTAAGGAAGCAGGATCACTTGAGCCCAGGAGATTGAGGCTGTAGTAAGCCTCAATTAGAATTGTAACACTCCACTTCAGCCTGGGCAACAGAGCAAAATCCTGTCTTTAAAATAGAATTATAATAAAAAATGATGCCAGGAATAGTACTAATGCAAAACCATCAGACTATTGACTTTTGGCAGCCTTTAGGGTCTAGTATCTACAGAACCTTCCCTTATTTTTCAAAAGTGTGTTATCCTGGTACATCATCTGTCCTGATAAGATCAGTGTTAAGAAATGTATGCATTTTTTGCTTTCTTGTGGCTTTCCTCTTATAACCTTCTTGGTTTTGCCCTACATTAAGTGCTGGCTCTTAAGCAATCTGTGTTGCTAGTATTCTTTGGCCTGTATTTCTGTTCTATCAGTCTGTCTTCCCTGATAAAATAGGACAGGTAGGGATATTTTGGGGGGGGGGTGCCTTTTTAGAACCTCTTTTCACTTCCACGTTTCTGTTTCTCTTCTATGGGTACAGTATCTAGTACAAAATAGAAATGTTGTACAAGTTTTTGGCTTAGAATTTATTTTTTACTTTTACTGAAAAGCTTATGGCGAGAACTTAGTCCATTTGTAATTGGTAAAAAATAGCTTTTGCTATATATTTCCACTACAAATCTTATATATTCATAAGCTCACAGTCATTTGTTTAGGTAGGGGGATTTTCTAATCAATATGCTTTTTAATCAAAATATCTGGTATGGAATGTTATATGGCCAGATTTAGGATGAATTTATGTTCTTAGAGTCTGATTCTAAAAGACTGAACTAATGGCTGATACTACTTTGAGAAAATTTTTTTGGAGAGAGAGCCTCAAGCTGTCGCCCTGGGTAGAGTGCAGAGGCATCACAGCTCACAGCAACCTCCAACTCCTGGGCTTAAGCAATTCTCTTGGCTCAGCCTCCCAAGTATCTTAGGTGCCTGCCACAATGCCCAGCAATTTTTTTTTGGTTGTAGTTATCATTGTTGTTTGGCAGACCCAGGCTGGATTCAAACCTGCCAGCTCTGGTGTATGTGGCTGGCGCCTTAGCTGCTTGAGCTACAGGTGCTGAGCCTACTATCAGAAATTTTGTAAGAACTTTTGATGCTTAAAAGTTACTCTTTTATGTTTATAACTGAGTCTGTGGCACCTTGAATGAAAATCATATCTTGTTTGATTTATTAACTGTGAGGTACCTATTCTTTTTACATTTGTATTGAGGTATAACATATCTGCAGTAAAGTACACCTATCTTTTTGTTTGTTTGTTTGAGACAGTCTCACTATGTCATCCTTGGTAGGGTACCGTGGCATCACAGCTCATAGCAACCTCAAACTCTTGGGCTTAAGTGATTCTTTTGCCTCAGCCACACAAGGAGCTGGGACTACAGGCACCCACCACAACACCCGGTTAAAGTACACTAATCTTAAGTGTACAGCTTGATAAATGTTAGAATCTGGTTACCATCCGGAGCAAAATATAAAATATTTCCAATATCCCAGAAGCTTCCTTGGTGCGCCTTCCCCGTCAATATCTATACCTCAAGAGGTGACTACCATGCTGACTTCAGTCACTTAGATCACTTGCCTGTTTTGAATTACATAAAATGAAGTCATACAGAATATACTCTTTTGTATCTGGCTTCTTTTGCTCAACAATTTCTTTATTTTGTCTGGGCAAGGTGGCTTGTCTATAATCCTAGCATTCTGGGAGGCTGAGGCATGTGGATTGGCTCAGATCACAGTTCGAGACCAGCCTGAGCAAGAGCAAGACCCTGTCTCTAAAAATAGCCAGGGGTGGTGGAGGCTTCTGTAGTCCCACCTACTCTACTTGTAGGCTGAGGCAAGAGAATTGCTTGAGCCTGAGAGTTTGAGGTTGCTGTCAGCTATGATGTCACAGCACTCTACCAAGGGTGACAAAGTGAAACTGTTTCCAAAAAAAAATATTTTCACTGAAGTTCTTGCATGTGATTGATTGCTTTTTTTTTTTTTTTTTTTTTTGAGATAGAGCCTCAAGCTGTCGCCCTGGGTATAGTGCTGTGGCATTACAGCTTACAGCAACTTCCAACTCCTGAGTTTAAGCGATTCTCTTGCGTCAGCCTCCCCAGTAGCTGGGACTACAGGTGCCCACCACAACGCCTGGCTATTTTTTGGTTGCAGCATCATTGTTGTTTGGCAGGCCTGGGCTGGATTTGAACCCGCCAGCTCTGGTGTATGTGGCTGGCACCTTAGCTGCTTGAGCTACAGGCGCTGAGCCCATGTGATTGCTTTTTAAACAGTTTAAGTGTTTACATTTCAGTGTGTTTTTTTGTTTTGTTTTGAGACAGTTTTACCTTGGTAAAGTGATTGTCTTGCCTCAGCCTCTAGAGTAGCTGAGACTGTAGGTACCCACCACAGTACCTGGCTATTTTTAGACATGGGGTCTCACTCTGGCTCAGGCAATCTACCTGCCTTGGCCTCCTATATCAGTATGTTTTTGTAATCTCTTCCCCAAAAGGAAGGTGGTCCCTACACAACTGGAAAATGTGTTTAAAAAAATTAAAAAGAAGGTGGTCTTCACCTGAGTACAGTCTGCATATCTTTAATGGTCTGTAATCACCGTAGGTGAGTTATGTTTTGGCCTACTTATTAGACATAATAAATCATAAGCATATCTAATTATATTCCTGTGTAAGACCTCAACCCCTTTTTATCACCCAAGTTTAGATTGGGAGTATGATACACAGAAAAGTTGAGGAAAGATTTGACATGTGGCAGCCAAATGTTTACTTTCTGTTAAATAATCATTTTCTTTGTCTTTATTAGTTATGCAGAAAGGACTGAAAGATAACTTTGCAGATGTCCAGGTCTCTATAGTTGATTGCCCTGACTTGACTAAGGAACCATTTACCTTTCCCGTAAAAGGTAAGTCAGTTTTTGCAATTAGTGTTTTTTCAGTTGTAATCTTTTTCTGAAACCAGAATTATTTTTAAGGGTCATTTTAAATTATCTACAAATAAAGGATACTGTCAGAACTTTTAGGGTAAATCGTACTTAATTTCTGTGCTTACCGTTTTCTGATATTGGTCAAATTTCATTTTATACTCTGTGGGAAAAGATTGTGTTTTATGTACTTTTGTAAACTGCATAGGTTAATAGACATTGAATAGACTAGAATTAGTCTGTACACAGTGGTCCATGTTTGTAATCCTAGTACTTTGGGAGGCTGAAATGAGGGGAGTGTTTGAGGCTAGGAGCTTGAGACCAACCTGGGCAACATAGGGAGACCCTGTCTCAACAAAAAAGGAAAAAAAATAGCCAGGTGTGGTGGCACATGCCTGTAGTCCCAACTACGTGGGAAGCTGAGGCAGGAGGATCCTTTGAACTCAGGCATTGGAGGTTGCGGTGAACTATGATGTTACCATGGCATTCTAGCTCAGGCAACAGAGCGACACCCTGTCTCAAAAAATAAAATGAGATCCTAGCTTGTCATTTTTTATCACATAAAAGTTTTTAAGTGCTCAGGTGATTTATGGAAACTTATTTTAATGTGTATGTTTTTATTTAAAACCAAAAGGAATCTTAAAAGCCTTGTATTTATTTGAATCATGTATGAAATATTTATTACCCTTAACAAATTTGCCAAGTGGTCAATCACCGTTTGAAGTGAGAAGGAAGGGAAATTAAGATGGGTCACCAGGAGGAGATCGTGTGGTTGTCAGCTCAACCTGCTTCTGCAGAAGTGGAAACAAAGCCAAAAAAGGCAGCAGCGAGTGATAAATCTTCAGACAAAAAAGTTCAACGGAAAGGGAAAAGGGGAGCAAAGGGAAAACAGATTGAAGTGGCTAACCAAGAAAATAAAGATTTACCTGCAAAAAATGGAGAAACTAAAACTGAGGAGCGTCCAGCCACCAATGAAGCAAGAGAGAAAGAAGGCAAGTCTGATTAACATCACACACCCTATCTTTTCAGTCGTCCCTGTCTCCCTTCTTTTTTTTTTTTTTTTTTGAGACAGAGCCTCAAGCTGTCAACCTGGG
>NW_003852396.1:9457520-9488331 GCF_000181295.1 Otolemur garnettii | reverse complement strand
CTCAAACTCTTGTCCTCAAGTGATTCTCTTGCCTCAGCCTCCTGAGTAGCTGAGGCTATAGGCACCTGCCACAATGTCAGGCTATTTTTAGAGATGGGGTCTTCCTGTGCTCAACTCCTGAGCTCACACAGTCCACATGCCTCAACTTCCCAGAGTGCTAGGATCATAGGCATGAGCGCC
The DNA here is from genome assembly GCF_000181295.1 of Otolemur garnettii. Lineage (NCBI taxonomy): Eukaryota > Metazoa > Chordata > Mammalia > Primates > Galagidae > Otolemur > Otolemur garnettii. The sequence goes on along the minus strand of NW_003852396.1, from coordinate 9,488,151 downwards.
CACTCCAGAGGCATATTTGTACCAACTATTTTGTAAATGCAGGTTTTTTAGTAGTAGAAACATTTTTAAGGAGAGAATCCCACCTCATCCCATCTTTTTTGGGTTTTTTGTGCAAATGTTTATTTTAACAGGTGAAATTGTTAATGTCCTAAGAAAGTATTTAGCCCCTGCCCACAGTGGCTTATGCTCAAACCTGTAAGCCTCATACTCCTGGAGGCCAAGGCGGTGTATTGGCTGACCTTGGGAGTTCCAGACCAACTCTAGCAAGAGTGAGCCCCTGTCTCTACTAAAAATAGAAAAAACAAACAGCCAGGTGCTGTGGCTGGCCCCTTTAGTCCCCACTGCTGAGAAGGCTGATGCAAGAGGATCTCTTGAGCCCAAGGGTTTGAGGTTACAGTTGAGCTGTGACCCAGCACGATAGAGTATGACTGTCTCAAAAAGGAATATTTGCGTATGTTGTATATATGGTAATGAATTGTAAATTGGAAGGGACTTACGTAACAGCTCATCAGCATTTGAAGATGCTGGTACTTGATATGCTCTTAAGGAAAATTTTAAGCTGGAAAGGTTCTGGAATAACTTTTTAAAAATTAAAAAATTACAATAGGGGGAGGCAGAAGGTTTGAAAAGTGCAGGGCGGAAGTGACCGTAGCATTTGCACTTGGCCTCCGGATGGGAGCGGCGCTTCGCTGTTGCCAGGGAGCTCGTTGTGTGCTCCGGCGCCCTGGCTGCAACCAGGAACCGGCCCAGCCGGCGGCAGAGACCGGGGCTGAGCCTGTACCGCGAGCTGCTGTGCCCCGGGCGAGTTCCGCCGGCACCTACCCCCCAGCGACGCGACGCGCGTCGAGTACTTGTACCGCTGTGGTCAGCGCCACCTCCAGCTGCTATGTTCCGGCCACGCCATGACCATGGGCACCTTCTTACGTATGCGGGGCCCAACCGAGGAGATTGGGGGCGCTAGAGCCCCAGGGATCCTGTCTGAAGACTGGACCAGTCCTAGGAACCCTCGGGACTGAAGAGGGGCACCAGGGATGCGCCGGAGAGATGGTGACAAGACAGGAAAGAAGAGCTCACTCGATGGCCCAAGGGAGCCTGCGAGCCTGCCTGACTGCAGCTGGGAGACTGAAGAAGCCCCTGATGGAGGTGCGAGGTCTTAAAAGACTAGCTTGATGGATTGGGGGGATAAAAGAGCCCTCTGAGTGGCCTAAACAGCCCTGTGGGACGGCGAGTGATGCCCAGCCTTTCCCGTTGCTTGTTACAAGGTCGTCCTCCTCCCCCTCGAGGGGTTAGTAGCGTTGGCGTGCCAGTAAGCCCCATGCTGTCCAGCCGAGAGCTACTTACCTGGAGGAATGGGAGGCCCGGACAGGAGGCTGGACCTAGAGTCTGAGACACCCCTTCTCTTCACCCCTGCGAACATTCTCACCCCCCGGCTTCTCATGGAAACTTCCCTCTCCTCTATTAAACTCTGAGAAGGGCAGACTTTCTGCAGAAAAGGGTGGAGAAGTTGCCCTGATAAACGGTAAGAAGTTCCCATTAATTGTAACAAGCCAGGCCCTTAAGGAAGGAGCCAAGGGTCTCTCCCCCAGGCTGATTAAAGATCCCTCGAGATTCCTCCCTGATGGTTCTGAGGGGAACCTTGACTTTTGTGTACCTTCCTCCTCAGATTGTTGAATAAAGGGAATAAAATTAGGGATATGCTTTTTAAAAAGTACAGTAAATGGAACTGAAGCTGTGGAGCGCGGGTCCGTGCAGCAGGAAGGGACTGGGCGTTTCCGTTGTCTGCATCTCACTTCGGGAGCCACAAATTGAAGACAATGTCTGGAAGCTTCTACTTGGTAATTGTTGGCCACCATGATAATACAGTTTTTGAAATGGTGTTTTTTGCCAGCTGGGAAAACAGAATCCAAAGACAACCACCGTCATCTAAACCAGCTCATATCTCATGCTGCTCGCCACCTGGTGGATGAGAACACGTGGCTGTCTAACATGGACTTAAAGACTGTGCACAAGTTCGAGTGGTTTGTGTCGACATTTGTCACTGTAGGGCATGTGAGATTTATTATGCTTCATGACATAAGGCAAGAAGATGGAATAAAGAACTTTACTGATGTCTATGATTTATATATAAAGTTTGCAGTGAATCTATTTATGAACCCAATTCTCCTATTCAATCAAGCGCATTTGACAGAAAAGTTCCTTGGGAAGAAACACCTTTTAAGCCAAATGCAGAAAAACATCAAATCAAAGTTACAAAACTGGAGTAAACTCAGGAATGTGTACATTGTAAGTAACTTCACTAAAAGCCTAGAAAACTTTTTTTTAAAAATTACAATAAATGGCATTTGATATGTGTATGTTAAGAATTGTGTACATGGGCGGTGCCTGTGGCTCAGTGAATAGGGCACCAGCCCCATATACCGAAGGTGGCGGGTTCGAACCGGCCTGGCCAAAGTGCAATCAAAAAATAGCCGGGCATTGTGGCAGGTGCCTGTAGTCCCAGCTACTTGAGAGGCTGAGGCAAGAGAATCACCTAAGCCCAAAAGTTGGAGGTTGTTGTGAGCTATAATGCCATGGTACTCTACCAAGGGCAATAATAAGACTATCTCTACCAAAAAAAAAAATAATAATTGTGTACAAATTGAAGTGGCTATACTATCCTCAGCACTACCAATAAGATTTCAGTTACAAAAGGAAAAAAGTAATCTGCATAGCAGTTCTGTCTTTGCCTCCTCCAGATTTCATTATCCAGAATAAGCCACTGAATGTCTCTGGGCCTCAGGTACATCAAAATGGAGGGATTTGAATTGAATATTCTTTTTTGCCCTTTCCAACTTAACAGTCTTTAATTTTAAGTAGACCTGTAAATTACAGAAGATTTATGAACTGTATGAGAATTTCTCTTAGCATGTTGAAAGCATTTAGCATACTTTCTCATTTTTTTAGTTTCGTTTTATTTTGAGAAGAAGTCTCACTCTATAACCCAAGCAGGAAAGCAGCTTCTCAAGCAGTCCTTCTGCCTTAGCTTTCCATATAGCTGAGACTACAGGTGCATGCTACTATGCCTGGCTAATTTTTTATTTTTTTGTAGCAACAGGGTCTCACTAAATGCCCAGGCTGGTCTCAAACTCCTGGTCTGAAGTGATCTTTCTACCTTGGCCTCCCCAAATGCTAGGATTATAGGCACTTGGCTATAGAATACTTTGTGTGTGTGTGTGTGTGTGTGTGACACAGTCTGACTATGTCACCCTCAGTGGAGTGCAATGGCATCACAGCTCACAGCAACCTCAAACTCCTCGGCTTAAGCGATTCTTCTGCCTTAGCCTCCCAAGCAACTGGGACTACAGGCGCCTACCACAACACCTGGCGATTTTTTTTGTTGCAGTTGTCCTTGCTTGGCAGGCCTGGGCTAGGTTCAAACCTGGCAGCCCTGGTGTATGTGGCCAGCACCGTAGCCACTGAGCTATAGGCGCCAAGGCCAGAATACTTTTTATTTTATTTATTTATTGTTATTAATATATATATTTTTGGGACCAGTCTCACTATGTCGCCCTTGGTACAGTGCCGGAGTGTCATAGCTGACAGCAACCTCAAACTCTTGGGTTTAAGCAATTCTCTTCCTCAGCCTCCCAAGTAACTGTGACTATAGGCGCCTGCCACAGTGCCTGGGTATTTCTTTGTTGCAGTTGTTTAGCTGACCCTGACCAGTTTGAACCCACCACCCTCGTTATATGTTGCTGGCGCTGTAACCCCTATGTTATAGGCACTGAACCCAGAATACTTTTTAAATAGCCATGCTTCCTTCAAATATAAGAGTATAGTGATACCTTGGAATCCAAACTTAATCTATTCCAGAACCCCGTTTGAGTTCCAAGACAGTTTTTCTCCTTTAAAATAATAAAAAATGGATTACTCTATCCCTGGGTTCTATAAACTTAAATTTTCAAAATGATTTTAATAGTAAATATACTGGATTTTAAAGTAAAATATTAGATAATATTTGAGTTAATAAATAAATTAATAAAATTAATATAAAAATGGAAATTAATAAAATTAAAAATATAAAGGCCTGTTTCACTGCACTTGAACACTTGGTTCGAAACATACCCCTTACTGTTCATAAACTCCTTAAACTCCTTTACAAACTTTGCTGCTGCTTTGGAATTAGATCTGGCACCTGTATATAACAACACCGTGGATTCCAGTCCTTAAAGTTCTCGAACCACCTGTACTGGTTTTAAACTCCTCCTCTTGAGCACTAGTATCAGGCATGCCTGTCACAGGATAGTTTGTCATAAATTATCTTCTCAGAAATCACATCACCAGCCAGCTATTTTTCATTAATCCAAACTAAGCGTTTTTCCATCTCTTCCATACTTGTCCATCTCCTACAGGTCAGCATGAGCCCTTTTGCCACACCAGCTGCTTTGATAGCGTCTTTAGTTTTCAAAATTGTACAGTTGATTTAGGCATTCTGAACCCAGTAGTGAGATCAGCCACACATGTACCACTTTCATGCTGAGCGATAAGGTCTTTCTTCAACTGTAGCTCTAACAGCTTTCCTCTTATTTTCCTCACCTCACTTTGTAGGACCGGGGTGAATACACTTAGTTGGTTATTATATTAAAAAACACAAAACAGGCACAAAAGCATAAACAGTGAAAATTGTATGAGATGCTTTCACTACAGCTTCCAACAATGAACTGAACGACAAAGCTTATAGGTGGCCCGAGTGCTGGGGACACATGCGCAAAAACACAGAACATTCTGGGTGTTCAGATTCCAAGGCAGCATTCAGATTTTGGCAGCATTCAAAATTTGCTGAAATTTTTCATTTGAGTTCTGGGGCATCTGGACTTTGGAGGCAATACTGGAATACATTCTCTCTTCTAATTAAAATTAAATGAAAGTCAGAAAACATATAAGACTAAAAGGAAGAAGGAAAAAATGGTTAACCTTAATTCTGTTATTCAAAGGGTTAGACTTTGAAGAAGAGTTTGCTGGTCAATAATTTGTCTTTCGATTACAATACTGGAAGCCAGATGTGTATGGATGGTCTTTCATAAACATAGGCACTTTGTATATGAACTGGTCTTGCTAAGGTCACCCATGACCTTGGTATGTTGACTAGTATTTCATCTCTATATTTCATACTATTTGACCATTGCAGCCTGACATTCTCCCCTTGGTTGTGTCTCTCTCCATGGCTCACCTCTTCTTCCTTGGTGCCTTTCCTACCTCTTCCTCATTTTTCCTGGTTCCTTTTTTTTTTTTTCTGATAGGCTCTTAAATATTGATGTTTTCCAGAATTCTTTCCTCAACCTTTTTATATAAAATCTCTGGGTTTTTCCATCTATTCTTATCATCTCAATTACTACCTGGGTACAACAACTTTGAAATCTGTACATCTCACCAAGCTCTTTCTTTTTTTTTTTTTTTTGAGACAGAGCCTCAAGCTGTCCCCCTGGGCAGAGTGCCGTGGCATCACGCTCACAGCAACCTCCAACTCCTGGGCTCAAGCGAGTCTCCTACCTCCGCCTCCCAAGTAGCTGGGACTACAGGCGCCCGCCACAACGCCCGGCTATTTTTTGGTTTCAGCCGTCGTTGTTTGGCGGGTCCGGGCTGGGGATTCGAACCTGCCACCTTAGGTGTACGTGGCTGGCGCCTTAGCCGGTTGAGCTATAGGCGCCGAGCCACCAAGCTCTTTCTTAACTAAAGATCAGTATTTCCAGCTGCCTATAGGACATCACCACCTACATATACATATGTATGTGCTAAGAACAGCTTGAGGTCAACATATCTAAACTTTAACTCTTTATTATATTTGCCTATTCTCTTGTCTCTCTTTTTTAAATTTCCTATTCTCCATCTTTATAGTCACCACTGCTTATTTTTTCCTTAGACTACTAAAAGAGCCCCCTAATAGTTTCTCTAGACTTAAGCATCATTATCACTTATGAGAAAGTCTTAGGGCTGGGCAGAGCGACTCAGACCTGACTCAGAGGCTGAGACAGGTGGAGTGCCTGAGCTCAGGAATTCAAGACCAGGTTGAGCAACAGGAAAACCCCATCTCTAAAAAGAGCTGGGTTTTGTGGTGGGTGCTTGTCCCAGCTACTGGGAAGGCTGAGGCAAGAGAATCATTTAAGCCCAAGAGTTTGAGGTTGCTGTAAGCTGTGATACCACACCTCTCTACCCGGGTGACAAAGTAAACAAAACCCAGAACTTATGAGAAAGTCTTATCCATGACTGTTGATCCCAGGAAAAATGTTTTCAAAATCCCCAATTACTAATGGAAGCTATTAGAATTTTGTACATCTACCCTTTGCATAGTTAAAAAAAAGAGCAAGTATATCTGCTATGTAATATGTCAGCATAAAATTGACAAGACTATATTTTCTCAAAAGGTAAAGTGCCTTTTCTCAAATTGTATCTATCTAAATTATATCTAGCTGTTAATTAATAACATAAGTAGAAGGCTCGTTACAGTGGCTTATGGCTGTAATCCTAGCACAGGTGTCCTCAAACTACGGCCTGCAGGCCACATATGGCCCGCCCAGGATATTTATCCAGCCTGCTGGGTGTTTTTGCCACCACTGCCTCTCCTGCTTAGCAGCCAAATCGTCCCGGGGCCCACAGTCCAGCCCTCCAATGGTCTGAGGGACAGTGAACTAGCCCCCTGTTTAAAAAGTTTGAAGACCTCTGTCTAGCACCTTAGGAGGCTAAGGCAAGAGGAATGCTTAAGATCAGGAGTTTAAAACCAGCCTGAACAAGAGGAAGATACCATCTCTATGAAAAAAAGAGAAAACTTAGGCTTGGTGCCCATAGCACAGTGGTTATGGCACCAACCACATGCACTGAGGCTGGCCGGTTTGAGCCCAGCCTGGAGCCAGCTGAACAAAACTGAACAACTGCAATAAGAAAATAGCTGGGTGTTGTGGCAGGTACCTGTAGTCCTGGCTATTTGGGAGGCTGAAGCAAGAGTATTGCTTAAGCCCAAGAGTTGGAGGTTGCTGTGAGCTGTGACGTCACAGCACTCTACCAAGGGGGACGTAGTGAGACTCTGTCTCAAGAAAAAAGAAAAGAACTTTGAAAAGATTTCCCAGTATGGATCTAAAAACTTTATAACAGAGAAAATATTTTATTTGTTTCTTTTGAGACAGAGTCTCACTCTGTTACCCTCTGTAGAGTGCTATAGAGTCATAGCTCACTGCAACCTCAAACTTTTGGGCTCAAGTGATTCTCTTGCCTCAGCCTCCAGAGTAGCTGAGACTACTGGCATCTGCCACAATGCCTAGCTATTTCTAGAGATGAGGTAGAAACTCACTTTGGCTCAGGGTAGTCTCAAACCTGTAAGCTCAGGCAGTCTTAGAGTGCTAGGATTACACAAGAGAGCCACAGTTTCAGGCCCAGAGGAAGTATTTTAAATTAAAAAAACAATTTTAGACAAAATCTCCCTAAAAAGAAAAGTCCAGGACCAGATGGCTTCACATCCAAATTCTATCAAACCTTTCAAGAGGAACTAGTACCTATATTATAGGTACAACACATTCTATGAAGCAAATATTACCCTGATACCCAAACCAGGAAAGGATCCAACAAAGAAAGAAAATTATAGACCAATATCATTAATGAATATCAATGCAAACATATTCAATAAGATCTGAGCAAACAGAATTCAACAAATCAAAAAAGTTATACACCATGATCGAGTTTATTCCATAATTACAGGATTGGTTTAACATATGCAAATCAATAAATATATCACATCAATAAAATAAACAAAGACCATATGATTCTTTCAATTGATGCAGAAAAAGCCTTTGATAATATCCAGCATCTTTTCATGATCAGAATTCTTTTATTTATTTATTATTATTTTTTTGGTTGCAGCTGTCATTGTTGTTTGATGGCCCTGGGCTGGATTCAAACCTGCCAGCTCAGGTGTATGTGGCTGGTGCCTTAGCTGCTTGAGCCACAGGCGCCGAGCCTCATGATCAGAATTCTTAAGAAAATAGGCATAGAAGGGACATTTCTTAAACTGATAGAGGCCATTTACAGCAAACCCACAGCCAATATCAAATTGAATGGTGTAAAATTGAAAACATTTCTGCTCAGGTCAGGAACAAGGCAAGGATGCCCACTGTCTCCACTGCTATTTAACATAGTCATGGAAGTCTTAGTCATCGCAATCAGGCAAGAGAAGGCAATCAAGGGTATCCAGTTAGGGTCAGAGGAGATCAAACTCTCACTCTTCGCTGATAACATGATCCTATACCTGGAAAATCCCAGGGACTCAACTTCAAAACTCTTAGAAGTGATCAAGGAATATAGCAATGTCTCAGGATACAAAATTGGTACTTACAAGTCAGTAGTTGTTATACATGCCAACAATAGTCAAGATGAAAAAACAATCAAGGACTCTATTCCTTTTATAATAGTGCCAAAGAAGATGAAATACCTGGGAATTTACCTAACAAAGGACGTGAAAGATCTCTATAAAGAGAACGATGAAACTCTGAGAAAAGAAATAGCTGAAGATGTTAACAAATGGAAAAACGTACCATGCTCATGGCTGGGTAGAATCAACATTGTTAAAATGTCCATACTACCCAAAGCAATCTACAGATTTAATGCGATCCCTATTAAATCACCATTGTTATACTTTAAAGAACTTGAAAAAATAGTACTTCGTTTTATATGGAATCAGAAAAAAACCTCAAATAGCAAATACATTACTCAGAAATAAGAACAAATCAGGAGGTATCACATTACCAGACTTCAGGCTATACTATATAGTGATCAAAACAACATGGTTTCTTGTACTGGCACAAAAACAGAGTGGTAGATTTATGGAACAGAATAGAGAACCAAGAGATTAACCCAGCTACTTATCATCATTTGATCTTCGACAAGCCTATCAAAAATATTCAGTGGGGGAAAGATTCCCTATTTATTTATTTATTTATTTATATATTTATTTTTTTGAGACGGAGCCTCAAGCTATCCCCCTGGGTAGAGTGCCATGGCATCACAGCTCACAGCAACCTCCAACTCCTGGGCTCAAGCGAGTCTCCTGCCTCAGCCCCCCAAGTAGCTGGGACTACAGGCGCCCGCCACAGCGCCAGCCATTTTTTGGTTGCAGCCGTCATTGTTGTTTGGCAGGCCCGGGCGGGGGTTTCGACCCGCCACCTTAGGTGTATGTGGCTGGCGCCTTAGCCGATTGAGCCACAGGCACTGAGCCAAGACTCCCCATTTAACAGATGGTGCTGGGTGAACTGGCTGGCGACCTGTAGAAGACTGAAACTGGACCCCCACCTTTCACCATTAACAAAAATTGATTCTCACTGGATAAAAGATTTAAAATTAAGACATGAAATTGAAGAAATTGGACTGGGAGAATATTTTATGAGGAGGACCCCTTGGGCAATCGAAGCAACACCAAAAATCCATTACTGGGATCTGATCAAACTAAAAAGCTTTTGCACAGCCAAGAGCACAGTAAGTAAAGCAAACAGACAACCTTCAGAATGGGAGAAGATTTTTGCACATTACGCTTCTGACAAAGGTCTGATAACTAGAATCTACAGAGAACTCAAACTAATCTATAAGAAAAGAATAACCCCATTTCTATGTGGGCAAGAGACTTGAACAGAAACTTCTTGGATGAAGACAGGCATGTGGCCTACAAACCCATGAAAAAATGTTCATCATCCTTAATCATCAGAGAAATGCAAATCAAAACCACTTTGAGATATCTAATTCCAGTAAGATTAGCCCACATCACAGAATCCCAAAACTACAGATGTTGGCATGGATGCAGAGAGAAGGAAATGCTTCTACACTGCTGGTGGGAATGCAAGCTAATACAACCTTTTTGGAAAGAAGTTTGGAGAACACTTAAATAACTGTAGGTAGACCTACTGTTTGATCCTGCAATTCCTCTACTAGGTATATACCCAGATGATCAAAAATTATTTCAAAACAAAGACATTCACACCAGAATGTTTATTGTAGCCTAATTCATAATAGCCAAGATATGGAAACAGCCCAAGTGCCCATTGACCCATGAATGGATTAACAAATTGTGATATATATATATATATATATATATATATCACATGGTATATGTATATACCATGGAATACTATGCAGCCATAAAAAAGATGGAGACTTCACATCTTTTATGTTTACCTGGATGGATCTGGAACATACTCTTAGTAAAGTATCTCAAGAATGGTAAAAAAAGTATCCAATGTACTCAATACTATTATGAAATCAATATATAACCACCTACACACAAATACGAATGGCAAAACATAACTATAGTCCAGAAAGTAGAAGAGAAGAAGAGAGAGAGATGAGGGGAGGATGGATATGGGAGGAGGGAGGGTATTTGGGGGACCTCACGTAATGTGCATGATGCAATGGTACATTCCAAAACTATTAAGAACTGAGTATAATTGTGATGAATGTGTTACTTAGTTCAATGTAAATTTTTCATATTGTATATCAAAGCAGTACCCTAAACCCCATAAATGCATCAATGTACAAAGTTATGATTTAATAAAAAATAATACAGAAAAAAACAATTTTAGGGTGACACGTGTGGCTCAAAGGAGTAGGGCACCAGCCCCATATGCTGGAGGTGGTAGGTTCAAACCCAGCCTTGGCCAAAAACCACACACACACAAAAATCAATAATGAAATTAAATATTTGACATGTAAGTTAAAAAAATAAAAAATAATTTTAACCAAAAGAAGCCAGGAATATGTCATTACAGACTGTAGAAACCTTACTCAATGCAAACTTTGGCCCTAATTCTAGCCCTTGCTTCATCATCAACTTAATATTGCCTTTATCTTCCAACTATATCAACTCATGCCTGGTTATGATATTAGAAACACAGGTAGTTAAAACAGGAGGGGGGTACTAGCTACTTATGTCTTCTAAGCCCTGCTATTGGTAAAACACTTCCTGAGAATAGAAAAATGAATAAATTAACTCAAAATTTTAAATTGAGTGAGTGTCTTCTGGCATTTTATTCTTAAATTAGATGTCTGCCTATTTTTAAGATGGCTTGTGTTTGTTTTTTTTTTAGGCATCTGTGGGAAAACTAGAATTGCAGAAGTAGGAGGTGTGCCGTACTTATTGCCTCTTGTAAACCAGAAAAAAGTGAGTAAGAGTAAAAGTAAGTAAGAGTAAGCTTTTACTCTTCATATTCATATGAAGATCATAGAAGTTGGGTTTATTATTAGAAGACCCATTCATCAGTGTGGTAAGGAAGTGCTAATAGACCCAGTAATAAAAAGTAAAGCAGGGGATTTATATAAATTATAATTTAAATAATGTCTTTTCTTCTTCTATAGGTTTATGATGTGAATAAAATTGCAAAAGAAATCAAGCTGCCTGGAGCTTTTATTCTTGGAGCAGGGGCAGGTCCATTTCAGACTCTTGGGTTTAATTCTGAGGTCAGCATATATATATTTTTCCCCCTTTGTTTTTCTTTGTTACCCTCTGAAAGCATATATAGTAATTTTATTTTACAGATTTGACATTTAGTTTGTCTCCTTCCTTTTACTGCCAAAAACCTAGTTTCTGGGTTTAAGTGGCTGATAGCACACCAGTCTACAGATTAGATCCTATTTGGTACCGATTTGGTTTATAGGACATGCCTTAATTGGCCCAACTGTACTGGAGTACTGACTCCTAGTTTCACATTTTCTTATGATATAGGTTCTGCCTTAGATAAATCCAAGGTCTCAGGTATTCTGCTGAAGGCCCTGGATTATAGAAGATTTTTGTCTTTATACATCATAGGATACCTACTTTCTCAATATATCTTTGCTTTTAGTATAAAGGTGGTTTTGAATCAGAAGATGAATGGAATATTTAATGATCTAAATTTAATGGTCTGGCCCTCAATCAGACCAAATACTATCAGAGTATTATAATGGTTATTTATTAAAGTGAACAGCTATTAGTAGTATATGCTATTAATATATACGATTACTATATAAAAACATCACCATTTCTTCGTATCTCATGAATAAAGTGAATAATCTGTTCAGTCTGCCCATCTCTCGCAGCCTCTTCAGATGTGAACATTTGTCTGTAGTCTCACAAGTTCTTTGCAGATAGGTCTTTCCTCAGAACATTAGGGAAAAAAAGTTCTTTGTAGAAACATTAATAGAATTTTTCTAGTGTTCAAGATAGAAAAAATGTTTAAAATTTAAACATTTTCGGCTCGGCGCCTGTGGCTCAAGCGGCTAAGGCGCCAGCCACAGACACCTAAGGTGGTGGGTTCGAATCCCCAGCCCGGGCCCGCCAAACAACAATGACGGCTGCAACCAAAAAATGGCCAGGCGTTGTGGCAGGCGCCTGTAGTCCCAGCTACTTGGGAGGCTGGGGCAGAAGACTCGCTTGAGCCCAGGAGTTGGCGGTTGCTGTGAACTGTGATGCCATGGCACTCTACCCAGGGGGATAGCTTGAGGCTCCATCTAAAAATAAAAAAAATTAAACATTTTCTAGGTTTTTGTACATAAAATTAAATAAGCATATTTCATGTTTTCATATTAGTACTTGAAATGCGTGAAATGTCTTAGAGGGATGAAATATTTTGTAACATTATTCAAGATATTCTCTTTGCATAGAGATGCTAAGATTGAATGATTTCTTTATTTTCTTTTCAGTTTATGCCAATTATTCAAACAGAAAGTGAACACAAACCTCCTGTGAATGGAAGTTACTTTGCCCGTGTTAACCCTGCAGATGGAGGGTGCCTACTAGAGAAATACAGTGAGAAATATCATGATTTTGGGTGTGCACTACTGGCTAATCTTTTTGCCAGTGAAGGCCAACCTGGCAAGGTGATTTTGTCCATAAAAATACAATATTCTCCAAATGTTCTCAGATAGCTAAAGTTTGGAACTTGTGTTGCCCCAATTATGGTTTTCCTTCAGAACTACCTAGGTAGGCTCAGTGCCTGTAGCTCAAGTGGCTAAGGTGCCAGCCACATACACCTAAGGTGGCAGGTTCAAATCCAGCCTGGGCCTGCCAAACAACAATGACGGCTGCAACCAAAAAATAGCTGGGCGTTGTGGCAGGCGCCTGTGGTCCCATATACTTGGGAGGCTAAGGCAGGAGACTCGCTTGAGCCCAGGAGTTGGAGGTTGCTGTGAGCTGTGATGCCGCGGCACAGTACCCAGGGAGACAGCTTGAGGCTCTGTCTCAAAAAAAAGAAAAGAACTACCTAGGTAAAATCTCTTTAAATAACTCACTTATGGCCTGGCACAGTGGCTGACTCCTATGATCCTAATGACTTGGGAGGCTGAGGCAGGGGGATCACTCAAGGCCAGGAGTTGAGACCAACCTGGGCAACATAGCAAGACATCATCTCTAAAAAAATGAAATAAAATGAAATAAATTAGCCAGGTATGGTGGCATATGCTACTGAGCCCCAGTTACTCAGGAGGCTAAGGCAAGATGATTGATCATTCAAGATCTTAAGTTCCATGCTGCAGTGAGTTATGATCATGCCACTGCCTTCCAGCCTCGGTAACAGAACAAGAAACTATCACTAATAAAAAGAAAAACAATTATAAAAGATTCAAGGAGTATCTCAGGCAGAACAAAAGTTTTCTTTAAACTGAGGTTGGGGCTGGGCGCAGTGGCTCATGCCTGTAATCCTGGCATTCTAGGAGGTGGAGGTGGGTGGATTGCTTGAGTTCAGGTGTTTGAGACCAGGCTGAGCAAGAGCAAGACCTCATCTCTCCAAGTAGTTTGGTGTTGTGGCGGGCTCCTATAGTCTCAGCTACTCAGAAGGCTGAGGCAAGAACCCAATTGTTTGAGGTTGCTGTGAGCTATGACGCCATAGCACTTTACCCACGGCAACAAAGTGAGACCCTGTCTCAAAAAAAATCAAAAACAAAAAACTGAGGTTAAAACTTAGTAAGCAATATCTTTTTCTGAGTAACTAAAAGGCAAGAATATTAATTTGGGGAATGAATTTGTCACTTAAATGAATCATGCAGCTAAAATAAATGCTTACTTATAGGTAGTAAACAAGTAATTTGCTCATTTCTGATTGATCATATATTGTTCTAGATAGAAATGATGGTAGCAAAAATGCATAGCAAGACCATGAGTGGTGGCTCACTTCATTTTAAGGGAAACGAAAAAATGTTATCATTTCCCCTCATTCTCATTAATCAAAGATTGATCCCTTTAAGCCTGGGAATTCTTAACCTTTTACCAACTTCACATACATGTTAAGAAAGTCTCTAAATCGGCTCGGCGCCTATAGCTCAACCGGCTAAGGCGCCAGCCACGTACACCTAAGATGGCGGGTTCGAATCCCCAGCCCGGACCCGCCAAAACAACAATGACGGTTGCAACCAAAAAATAGCCAGGCGTTGTGGCGGGTGCCTGTGGTCCCAGCTACTTGGGAGGCGGAGGCAGGAGACCTGCTTGAGCCCAGGAGTAAGAGGTTGCTGTGAGCTGTAATGCCACAGCACTCTGCCCAGGGGGACAGCTTGAGGCTCAGTCCCAAAAAAAAAAAAAAGAAAGTCTCTAAATCCTTGTCAGTATGTATAATGGTAAGACGAAAATAAAATAGTCTCTATAACTCTCTTTCTTAGTTCAAGAATGCAGAACTAATACTTATTATTAGAGTAAATTATATGTAACTGATTATTTGTGTGTATACATATATATAATCAAGATGCACAGAGGATTGAGATACTTCAGCTCAGATCTGGGAGCTCTAAGCAAAGAAGAGAATATTTGCTTGATGTCATTAAATTATATACTGTTTCACTTTGGTAGTTATTCACATAAAATTTTGCAGCCTAGCTGATGATATACGTATTTATATTCCCTGCAGGTCATTGAGGTGAAAGCAAAAAGAAGAACTGGACATCTTAATTTTGTGACTTGTATGAGACAGACTCTGGAAAAACATTATGGAGATAAACCCGTAGGGATGGGAGGTACTTTTGTAATTCAGAAAGGAAAAGTGAAGTCTCACATTATGGTAAGCGCCTATGTGTGCGTGCATGCATGCATGTATGTGGGGGGTTGTGTGCAATGCTGAAGATCTTGGGATGTTTAAGTATGTGTTGGGGAGGCAGCACCTGTGGCTCAAGGAGTAGGGCACCGGCCCCATATACTGAAGGTGACAGGTTCAAACCCGCCCCAGCCAAAAAACTGAAAAAATAATTAATTATGTGTTAGGAATCTGACCTTTAAAGATACCATAACAAATCCTTTCACTTTAATTGTATTACTTTAACTGATAAACAGTACTATAAATCATATTGTGAGATACTATCTAGCTAGAATTCTTTTTTCACATTAATGTATTAGAACTTTCTTGTCAGTGTATTTAAGTTCAAGGTAAATTAAACTGTGAGCCTTAAAAACTGCTTATTTTCATTGCCCAAATCCCAAACTCTATATAGTAGACTTTGCCATTAAGGTGGTTGTGCTTTTGAGGAAAGAAAAGGTCACTGTAAAGATTAATCTTGGACTGAGCATGGTGGCTTATGCCTGCAATCCTAGCACTTTGGGAGGCCAAGGCTGGAGGACTGCTTGAGGCCAGGAATTTGAGTTGCTGTGAGTGCTAATGAGCCACTGCACTGTAGCCTAGGTGATAGAGGGAGACCCTGTCTCAAAATAAATAAACAAAAAACAGTTTAGTTTATGGGTTAAGTATATGTTTATAGGACATTAAGGATAGAATATTTTATTAAGCTTTGTTGAGACAGAGTCTCAAGCTCTTGTCCTGGGTAGAGGGCTGTGGAGTCACAGCTCACAGCAACTTCCAGTTCTTCGGCTTAAGTGATTCTCTTGCCTCAGACTCCCAAGTAGCTGAGACTATAAGCGCCTGCCACAACACCAGGCTATTTTTTTTTTTTTTGAGACAAGAGTCTCAAGCTGTCACCCTGGGTAGGGTGCTGTGGCATCACAGCTCACAGTTACCTTCAACTCCTGGGCTCAAGCGATTCTCCTGCCTCTGCCTCCCAAGTAGCTGGGACTACAGGTGCCCGCCACAACACCCAGCTATTTTTTGGTTGCAGCTGTCATTGTTTGGTGGGCCCAGACTGGATTTGACCCGCCAGCTCAGGTGTATGTGGCTGGTGCCTTAGCCACTTAAGCCACAGGCGCCGAGCCTTTTTTTTTTTTTTTTTAAGACAGAGCCAGTGTAGTGGCATCACAGCACACAGCAACCTCCAACTTCTGGGCTCAAGTAATTCTCCTGCCTCCACCTCCCAAGTAGGTGGGACTACAGGGACCCACCACAATGCCTGGCTATTTTTTGTTGTAGCCATCATTGTTGTTTGGTGGGTCGGGGCTGGATTTGAACCCATTAGCTCAGGTGTATGTGGCTGGCGCCTTAGCTGCTTGAGCCACAGGCTCTGAGCCAGGGGCTATTTTGTTGTTGTTGTTGTTGCAGTTGTCATTGTTGTTTTAGCTGGCCCGGGCTGGATTTGAACCCACCAGCCTGGGTATATGTGGCTGGTACCCTACCCATCGAGCCACAGATGCCACCTATTTTTTTGTTTTTGTTTTCTGTCTCACTTTATTGCCTTTGGTAAATAGAGTGCTATGGTGTCATGGCTCACATCAGCCTCACATTCTTGGGCTCAAGTGATCCTCTTGCCTTAGCCTCCCGAGTAGCTCAGCCTATAGTCACCTGCCACAATACCTGGCTGTTTTAGAGACCAGGCTTCCTTCTTGCTCAGGCTGGTCTGAAACTCCTGAGCTCAAGCAACCTGTTTAGGCACTCTGGGAGGATGAGGCAGGTAGATTGCTTGAGTGAAAGGAGTTCAAGACCAGCCTGAGCAAGAGTACCCCCATCTCTACTAAAAATAGAAAAACTAGCTGGGTGTGGTGGCAGATGCCTGTTGTCCCAGTTACTCAGGAAGCTGAGGCAAGAGGATCTCTTGAGCCCAAGAGTTTGGAGGTTGCTGTGAGCTATGATGACACCACCCAGGGCTATTAACAGAGTGAGACAGACTCTGTCTCAAAAAAATAGTTGTGGTAAAATACACATAACTTAAAATTTACCTTTTTAACAATTTTTAAATATACAACTCAGTGGTATTATTTATACTCTTGTTACTATTCAGCCATCACCACCATACATCTCCAGAACTTTTCTCCTCTTCCTGTAAAACTGAAACTCTGTACCCATTCAACAGTAACCCTCATTTCCTCTATTCTGACAACCACCATTCTGCTTTCTATCTCTATAAATTTGACCACTCTAGATAGCTCATACAAGTGGAATCATTATGTCATTTGTTCTTTTGTGATTGGTTTATTCCACATAGCATAATGTTGTCAAGGTCTATCTATGTTGTAGAATAGCAGAATTTCCTGTTTAAGACAGAATAATATTCCTTTTTTTTTTTTTGAGACAGGGTCTCATTATGTTGCCCTTGATAGAGTGCTGTGACATCACAGCTCACAGCAACCTCAAACTCTTGGGCTCAAGTAGCTGGGACTACAAGGGCCGGCTATTTGTTTCTGTTGTTGTAGTTGCCATTGTCGTTTAGCAGAGCCGGGCCAGGTTCAAACCTGCCAGCCTCAGTGTTTGTACCCGGCGCCCTAACCACTGAGCTGTGGGTGCCAAGCCAATAACATTCAATTGTATGTATACACATTTTGTTTTTCTATTCATCCATCAATGAAAACTGGGTTGCTTCTGGGCAGCGCCTGTGGCTCAGTGAGTGGGGCACCAGCCCCATATACTGAGGGGGTGGATTCAAAGCCGGCCCCAGACAAACTGCAACAAAAAAATAGCTGGGCGTTGTTGCGGGCACCTGTAGTCCCAGCTACTTGGGAGGCTGAGGCAAGAGAATCACTTAAACCCAGGAGTTGGAGGTTGCTGTGAGCTGTGACATCACGACACTCTACCAAGGGCAATAAAGTGAGACTGTGTCTCTGAAAAAAAAAAACAAAAAAACTGGGTTCCTTCTACTTTTTTTTCTTTTTTTTTAGGGTTGGGGGTAGAAGAGGGAGGGAAAAGCGGTCTTCCATATTGTGGCTATTGTTATGCTGCTGTGAACATGGATGTACACGTATCTCTTCAAGACGCTTCAGTTCTTTTGGGTTTATACCCAGACTTAGAATTTCTGGGTCATATGATAATTTTATGTTTAATTCTTTTAGGAACTACCATAAGATTTTTCCATAGTGCTACACCATTTTACACTGCCCTCAGCAATGCATTTTTCTACATCGTAGCCAACACTATTTTGGTTTTTTTTGACACAGACCTGGGTAGAGTGCTGTGGCGTCATAGCTCACAGCAACCTTGGGCTTGGGCTTAGGTGATTGTCTTGCCTCAGCCTCCTAAGTAGCTGGGACTACAGGCGCCTGCCACAACACCTAGCTATTTTTTTGTTTGCAGTTTGGCCAGGGGCAGGTTTGAACCCAACACCCTCCGTATGTGGGGCCAGCGCCGTCCTCACTGAGCCACAGGCACTGCCTCTTTGCTCATTTTCTAATTAAGGTGTTTGTTTTAGATCTTTATATTCTGAGTATCAATCCCTTATCAGATATGATTTGCAAGTATTTTCTACCATTCCATTAGCTGCCTTGTAACTTTGTTGCTACACATTTGTCATTTGGTGCACAAAAGTTTTAATTTTTATTAAAATTTTATGTCTTTTTTTTGTTGACTGCACTTTTCAAGAAATCATGGCCAAATCCAATATCCTTAAACTTTTACCATAGGTATTCTTCTATATAAGTATTAGCTCTACTAATACTTTAAGTCTTTGATCCATCCACATTGAATTAATTTTTGTGTATGGTGTAAGATGGAGGGTCCCAGTTCACCTTTTTCATGCAAATGCACCACCATTTGTTGAAGACTGTCCTTTCCTCATTGAATAGTATTGACACTCTTGTTGAAAATCATTTAACTAGCCAGTCACAGTGGCTCGTGTTTGTAATCCTAGCACTCTAGGAGGCTGAGGTGGGTGGATTGCTTGAGCTCAGGAGTTTGAGATGAGGTGGGTGGATTTGCTTGAGTTCTGGAGTTTGAGATCAGCCTGAGCCAAAGTGAGACTCCATCTCTACTAATAGACGGAGGCAAAAGGATTGCTTGAGCCTGAGTTGGAGGTTGCTGGGAGCTATGACACCACAGCACTCTCCCCAGGGCAACAGCTTGAGACTGTCTCAAAAAAGGAAAGAAAAGAAAAGAAAATCATTTGACTATATATGCAAGGATTTATTTCTGGGCTTTTTTTTTCTTTACCACCAGTCTGATGTCTGTCTTTATGCTAGTATTGCACTCTTTTGATGACTGTAGCTTTGTATTAAGTTTTGAAGTCAAGAAGTGTAAACCAGCTCAGTGCCCGCAACACAGTGGTTATGGTGCCAGCCACATACATCGAGGGTTGCAGGTTCGAACCCAGCCTGGGCCAGCTAATCAACTGCAACAAAAACACAGCCGGATGTTGTGGCAGGCGCTTGTATTCCCAGGTACTTGGGAGGCTGAGGCAAGAGAATCGTTTAAGCCCAAGAGTTGGAGGTTGCTGTGAGCTATGATGCCATAGCCCTTCACTGAGGGCGACATAGTGAGACTGTCTCCCAAAAAGAAAAAAAAAAGTATAAACCATATAATGTTCTTTTTTCAAAATTGTTGTGGCCATTCAAAGTCCAAAAATAGTCAGTAGAATACATAAGAAGGCTTAAAAATTTTAACTTAATGAAATTGTGTTTTAAATTTTATTTCTCAATAATATTCAGTATGTTTACCTGTTTAACAATCTTGTATTGCAGCCAGCAGGATTTTCTTCCTGCCCCTTGAACTCAGATGAAGATGTGAATAAATGGCTTCATTTTTATGAGATGAATGCTCCTTTAGTTTGTCTGCCAGTTTTCGTCTCCAGAGACCCAGTAAGTCTGTGTCTATATTTTATATTGCACTAATAGTACATGGTAATGCTTGATTTTTAGGATATTCTTTTAAAATTAAGTATTTTTTGTGTTGTGGTTATTTAAGCACTAGGATAATCTCTAGAATTATCTTGAAAGGTAATAAGGGAACGGATGGCTTACCACCCTATCAGTTAGGAAGAGCAGATTTTTACCATTGGGAAAGTGAAGACACAGACACTTCAAATACTTCTCCAAATCATTTTATTGAACAGTAGATGTAGCAGGGCATGGTGGTACACCCGTGTTGCCCTAGCTATTTGAGAGGCTGAGACAAAAGGATCACTTGACCCCCAGGAATTTGAGACCATCCTGGGCAAGCAACCCAGTCTCAAAAAAAATAAATAAATAAAAAAGTAAAACCACAATTAAATTCTGGTCCTCTTTAATCTCATTTGGTGTTTATAATATTCTAATATCGCATGCACAAAACTAGAAGAATTATAGACCAAAGAAAATACATAGTGTCTACTAAAATACTGATCATATCTTTGGATCCATTGATTACATATCTAGGACTTCATCCTCAAATATATATGCATAATTACATTAAAATGATTAGTTAAAAAATTATTCATGACAGAGTTATTATAGTAGCCAAAGAATTGGAAATAATATGTCATTTGGGAAGAGTTATGTACATACAATGTGAAATGCCATGTAGGTGTAAAGAATGAGGAAGCATTTCTATGATCTGATACACAAACATCTCCAGATACATTGTTAAGTTAAAAACCCAGAAAAACCTCTGGCCAGGCACGGTGGCTCATGCCTATAATCCCAATACTTCAGAAGGCTGATGCAGGAAGATCACTAGGAATTGAAAACCAGCCTGAGCAATATAGGGAGACCCTGTCTCCACAGACACTTTGTAAAGAATTACTGGGGTGTGGTGGTGTATGCCTGTAGGTCTAGGTGCAGAAGGATTACTCAGGCCACAGTTTAAGGTTACACTGAAGTATGGTCAGTCCATTGCATTCCAGCCTTTGCAACAGAGCAAGACCCTGTCTCTATTTAAAAAATAAACACCCCCCCCGAAAAAAACTCTATACAGAAAAGTATGTACAAAGTGCTTCAATTTAAGTAAAGAAATAATAAAAGTAAATATTTCTGGAAGCATATGCAAGAATGTACTGCTTATACTGGTCGCCTGCTAGGAGAGGAGTTAACTGGCAGGAGATAGGAGGAACGACACATTTCATTGAGTATTTCCTTTTGCACCCTTTGAATCTGGAAAATGTGTATGTGCTAGCTATTTCATTTTTTATTTTTTGAGTCAGTGTCTCACTTTGTCCTCCTGGGTAAAGTGCCATTGCATCATAGCTCACAGCAACTTCAAACTCCTGGGCTCAAGAGATACTCTTGCCTCAGCCTCCTGAGTTGCTGGGACAACAGGCCTGTGCCACCACGTCCAGCTAATTTTCTGTTTTTAATAGAGACAGAGTCTCTTGCTCAGGCTGGTCTGGAACTCCTGAGCTCAAGCAATCCACCTGCCTTGACCTCCCAGAGTGCTACAGGAATGAGCCACTGTGACTGGCCTCCTGTGCTAGCTATTTTGAAAATAAAAACTATTGGCTGGGCACAGTTGTTCATGCCTATAATTCTAGCACTCTAGGAGTCTGAGGTAGGAGGGCTGCTTCAGCTCAGGAGTTCGAGACCAGTCTGAGCAAAGCCAGACCCTGTCTCTACTAAAAACAGAAAAATTAGCTGAGCATAGTGTGGAATGAATGTTGTCTCAGGTACTTGGCAGACTACTTGAGTCTGGGAGTTTGAAGTTGCTGTGAGCTACAATAATGCCACTGTATTCTAGACTGGGCAATAGAGCAAGACTCTGTCTCAATAAAATAAACATAAGTAAAAACTACTGTAACATAAAAAGTTCTTCCTCTCCCTAAAACAAATTATAATCAAAATAATATTAGTCCTAACAGATTGCTTGTTATCCTAGGGTTTTGATTTGCGACTGGAGCACACTCACTTTTTTAGTCATCATGGAGAAGGTGGACACTACCATTATGACACTACCCCAGATACAGTGGAATATCTTGGATACTTCTTACCTGCAGAATTTCTGTATCGTATTGATCAACCAAAAGAGACCCATACAATTGGACGAGATTAAATCAGCTGATACTCATTTAGAAAAAGAAATAATTATGGTTGATTAACTCATTAATCAATTCAGATATAAAATCTAATAGAAATGATCTCACTACTTAAACCTCACTTTTTGGCTTTCAAAATGAAGGGACTAGATTAACATTGTATTCTATATTATTTTGCATATCTGTCTGAAAGAGCATATTGGGAACAAAGAAACCTAACTGAAATGTTCTGTAATTTTTTTTACATACATACCAATGTCATTGTTTTTTTCTATAATATCAGGAAAATCAGTGTTGTGTTTATATATATTAAATATAAACATGATCAGGAATCATACAATTATTCCTACTATCTAATAACTTATATTTGTATGACATTAAGTATTTTCAAATGAATCTTGCAGCTTCGAATTGGATATTTTTGAGTATTAGAAAAATCAAGTGTTTAGAATCATTTGGTGAGCTGTGATCCTATCACCATACTCCAGCCTGGGCAACTGAAGGAGACTCCATCTCATACTTTTTAAGAAAAAAAAAAAAAGAAATAAATGTGGATAGTTCTTGTGAATCTTTGTATTGGATTTTAAATATCCTTTCCAGAAAGTATACTTTTTTCATGGACAAAGTGCCAATGGGTACACTTCAGCCTTTGTGAAGTTAACCCATACTCAGAAGTTGGCAGTTTGCCTTTCATAGACATTACCAACTACGGGCAGCCATGACTCCTCCCCTGTTTGGATTGCCAATTGGAAGCAGTTTTACCTTGTTGGTTATTTGCAAGAAGAAAGGGAAAAGCAGCACTATCAAATTACAACATTGAAGTGAGCATACTTTAATTTATAAGTGAAGTTTTTGTTAAACATCACCACTGTCCTTTGTGAAATAAAAATTACTGTAATGGTTAAAATTTTCCCCAGTGTTCTTCAATAATTATCAGCCAGGGATCAACACTCTAGTCTCATTCATGATTAATAAGATTAATAGCCAATCTTGCTATTGTGCAAGATTCCAGACCGCTTTAGTACTAAGCAGTTAATCTTTAATATTTTTTGTTGTTCTACTTTGGATGTTAGCTATGCCTTTTGAGTATAAATTCCTAAATATTATTCTGAAATAAGCACTATTTTGAAATAGAAATATGGATAAAAATTTTCATGATTGGCTTGGTGCACAGTGGTTACAGCGCCAGCCACATACACTGAGGGTGACAAGTTCGAACCTGGCCCAGGCCAGCTAAACAACAACAACTGTAACAAAAAATAGCCGGGCGCTGTGGTGGGCTCTTGTAATCCCAGCTACTTGGGAGGCTGAGGCAAGAGAATTGCTTAAGCCCAAGAGGTGGAGGTTGCTGTGAGCTGTGACGCCATGGTTCTCTACCCAGGGCAACATAGTAAGACTGTATCCCCCCCCCCACCAAAAATTTTGTTTTTCATGATTGCTTATCAATCCAGGAATGGATTAACAAGCCGTGATATATGTTTACCATGGAATACTATTCAGCCACTAAAAAATATGGAGACTTTACATCTTTTGTATTAACCTGGATGGAGGTGGAACGTATTCTTCTCAGTAAAGCATCATAAGAATGGAGAAGCAAGAATCCAGTGTACTCAATTCTAGTATGAGTGCAGTAGATGAGCTAATGCAAGGGGTAGGGTAGGGGAATGAGATATTGGGGAGAGGGGAGGAGGGTGGGAGATGGAGGGTCAAGGTGTATGGCACACCTCTTGGGAGAGGGACACAAGTGTAAGAAGGACTTTAACAAATGCAATCAATCAGTGTGACCTAATTCTTTGTACTCTCAATGAATCCCAAACAATAATAATAAATACATATAAAAAATTTCATGATATACTATGTCTCTTTTTAATATCGTGCCTCCAGACAAAAATAATCTTTCATTAACAAATATATATTGAATATCTATCTTGCCCTCTGGAATGTAAAGTCCGGAACTGTGTAGCGCTAGTGCCTTTAACGGTACCTGGTCAGAATAGGCATCAGATGATTATGCTGGGCATTGTACAGACAGTTCCCAAGTTACAAACATCCAACGTATGTACAGCTTGCACTTATGAATGGAGGCTATTACAGGTAATAGGTAAATGTACCTGTTCCAACTTAGCTACAAATTCATCTTAAACCTACAGAACCTATCTTGTTTATAGCCTGGAGACTGCCTGTAGGGGATGACAAACTATAAAGACATAATATGTCAGGTGGCATTAAGTATTATGAAGAGAAATAAAGCAAAGACAGACTGTGAAGGAGAATGCCATTTTGTCCTGGCTATCCCACACAGGATGCACTCCCCCAACTTGGTTCAAATGTCAAAACTGATGAAGTTACATGCCAAGAAGGTATGAAAGGGTTTTATATACCAGTAAGCTTTCTGAGGACAGTAGGACAGTCCTTAAACTCTCTTTGAACTACATTCTTGATTATCTCAAGTTGACATTTTGGAAACCACAAAGATACCCAAAGTAAGTCTCCAGGTATCATCTACAATCAAGGCCTGGGTAGAAAAAGCTTTTCATTCACTCAACCTCACTGAAGCTGATAGGGGCCTCTTTTGAGACTGCTCATTAGGTTCAAATCTTCCTAGTTTTGTTGTGAGATTCAGACTTTATTCAAATGATAAGATTCCACATTTGATGGAGCTGGAATTGAAGCTCTGGTTTTAAGGTAGTTTTGTTTGGGGTGGTGCCTGTGGCTCAGTGAGTAGGGCACCAACCCCATATATGAATGGTACTGGGTTCGAACCTGGCTCTGGCCAAACTACAACAATAACAAAAAAAGCCAGCTTTGTGGCAGGTGCCTGTAGTCCCAGCTACTTGGGAGGCAGAGGCAAGAGACTCCGCTAAGCCCAAGAGCTGGAGGTTGCTGTGAGCTGTGATGCTACTGCACTCTACAAAGGGTGACAAAATTGAGACTCTTAAAAAAAAAGGTAGTTTTGGTTTTGTTCTCTAGAGATTCTGCTATCCGGGAATTTGTGATTTTCACTTTTCTCTGACATTAAGGGTTGGTTGTTGAACTATTCATCAGAGTTTGTACAGCCTTTTCTCTCCTTTGAATTTTGGTCAGAGAAGGAAATAGTTTCTCTCTTTGAAGAAAGTAAGTGAAATGTCTCTTAGCTTAAGCAAAATTTGTAATTTTAATTAAAAACCTAGCTAAACTCAGAAGTTTGGTTCATCTGGCATATCTAACGTCCCTTTTTGAGTGACAAAACGAGGGGAAAGCTTTCTATGAGGATGAAGATAACTCCCCCAATAAGGAACACCATTCTCCAAAAGTCACCTTAGTCAACTGTCTTTCGGAGCGTTTGAGCTCATTGCTTGTAACGTGGAACGGTTTCATAGGGAATCTTAACTCAGTGGGCACATAGAAAGGGTTGCTATTTTTTAGTGCCTAAGCACTTAGTTATGTAAGAGGGGAGAAAGGACTCGGGTGACACCTGAAGAGTAATTTTCATTAAGCAGCATGCCAGATCCAAAACACTTTTCTCTTTTTGTCTTTGGTCATTTACAAAAGAAGCCCAAACTATAAGCAATCACTCATTTAAAGCCAAGTTGTTCCTAACAACTGCAACTCCAGCTAAACTGATGTAGAATACTTTACGGTGAGACCCCTCCTCCTCCGTAGGTACCTAGAAAAACGGTCTTAACCAATAAAGATCCCCAAACTACAATGGCAAAAATGGGGTACCCTTGAAATACCTAAATTCATTTATGTGCACAACTAGACAAAGCCAGCTCTAAGGTTAAACAATATAATTGAGAGACTTGCGTTCAGTGGGACTTAGAGGCTCTGACGCAGTTCTTTCCCTATCGGAAGAAAGAAAACAAAAGGCTCTCTAAAACCATTTCTGAATTAAAAGTGGGGCAGCTTCTTCTCCTCCTATTCCTGTTTTCCCCTCTGGAACTCCTGACCTCAAGCGATCCTCCCGCCTCGGTTCCCAGAGTGCCAGTATTTCAGCCACCGCGCCCGGCCCTTCACTGTTTTTAAACAAGTAATCCTTAAACACAGAACAGGTTCCCCAAGGTCACGGCTTCCGAATCCTACCTTCCCTCCAGCTGCCGGCAACGCCTCCTAGAGGCCAGGAAGTACTTCCCGACCTGTCTGCAAAGATTTACCGGAAGTGCTCTCAGAAACGCCGGGACTCCCGCGCCTGCGCAGTTTTGACCCGCGCGTCTTGGGGGAGGGGCGGGGGTGTGCGCCTTGCAGTGCATCCTGGGAAGGTGGCTGGGCACAGGCTTTGTTTCTCACTCTAGAGTTGCGTGGGGTTTACTGACGGTCCTGAGAGGCATCACAGTTCTGGGGTTCTGGGTCCCGGCTGCCGACGGGGATCTTCCAGCGGCTCGTCGACGCCGCCAGCATGTCCGGGGTGCGCGCTGTGCGGATCAGCATCGAATCGGCCTGCGAGAAGCAGGTCCAAGAGGTGGGCCTGGATGGCACCGAGACTTACCTGCAGCCATTGTCCATGTCACAGAATTTGGCGCGTCTGGCGCAGCGGATCGACTTCAGCCAGGGTTCGGGCTCCGAGGAGGAGGAGGCGTCCGGGACCGAGGGCGACTCTCAAGACTGGGCGGGCGCTGGGTCCAGCGCAGACCAGGACGACGAGGAAGGTAAGGCCGGTGTCTGCTCTCGAGTCCGCGAATGTGGGGTCCAGTAGCCACCCGAGTAATGTCATTGTGTCTCCCACGCTAGGTAGAATACTGTGCTTGGGAGCCCTTTGAAAATATCAGCTTCGCGGAATAGTATTATGCCCACCATCTTTTTATTACATCCGAGCAGGTTAGGGTATAACTCTTTATACTCCTTATCCTTCTATGGGTCTTCTCGAGCGTTTGAGATGCTCACACTGGTGAAGTCTTTAAATAAATGCTTCTTTTTTTTTTTTTAAGACAGTCTCATGGCTAGAGTGCCGTGGTATCAGCCCAACTCACAGCAACCTCAAACTCCTGAGTTCAAGTGATCCTCCTGCCTCAGCCTTCCCGGTAGCTGGGACTACAGGCACCCGCCACAACGCCGGTCTAATTTTTTCTATTTTTAATAGAGATGGATCTCACTCAACCTCTCAGGTTGGTCTCAAACTCCTGAGCTCAAGGGGTCCTTCTGTCTCGGCTTCCCAGAGTGCTAGGATTACTGGCACGAGCCATCGCGCCCGGCCAAATACATGCGTTTTTAATAAAGTGCATTTAATGTGGCCCACTCAGTAGCTAAGAACCCTGTATTGGGGCTCTGCCCCTTACTAGCTGTGTGACTTTGGGAGAGTTACTTTGCTTCCTTATGCAATGTGGACGATGACAGCAGCACTACAGAAAAAAGAGGTCTGTGTTGACTGGAGTATGAGGTGAAGTCGAACAGGTAGGCAGAGGCCAGGTCATGCAGACCCTGGTTGGCAGGGTGAGAAGCATTTGGCTTTTATGAAGACAGCAGAAAGCTCTTGGAGGGTGGATAGAGACAGGTGACCCTGCTAAAGATTTCTCTGTATGCCATGTAGTGAATGATTTCTAGGGGAAGCAAAACTGCGAGGGAGGAGGCTAACTAGGAGATAATTAAAGAAACAATACTAGTGGGTTTTGGATTCTTATTACTGTTGGGGATTTAAGAGGGAAAAAGTTACAATTCTTGATTTAGTTATGCAGCAGACCCATTCTAAAGGGCATGTAAGGATGTCATTTCAAGCCAGTGATGTTAGGACAATTAGGAGCCCATGCCAGGGTTGGATGGTAAATAGTACTTCAAACCTCACAAAAAATTATTTCCACAAGGATCAAATTACCAATGAAGAAAGTAAAACAAAATGTTGGAAGAAATAATAAAGGCATAATTGTATGACTTAACACCCGTCTCTCCCTGCTTCCCCTTCCATCTTCCCTTCTCTCGCTCCCTGCTCTCTGCTATCTTTTCTCTTTCTCTTCACCCCACTCTCTTCCCTATGTCTAAATAAAATAAACTTACACTTTTATTTTATAAAAAAAAAAAAAAAACTGCATAACCGCAGGAGTAGGAGAGACTTTCCTAGGATAGGAAATGCAGGTGTTATTAAAGAAAGACATAGTTCAGCCAATACACCGGGACTGGCAGGTTCAAACCCAGCCCAGGCCTGCCAAACAACAATGACAACTACAGTAAGAAAGTAGGCGGGCGTTGTGGTGGGCACCTGTAGTCCCAGCTACTTGGGAGGCTGAGGCAAGAGAATCACTTAAACCCAAGAGTTTGAGGTTGCTGTGAGCTGTGACACCATGGCACTCTACCATGGGTGACACAGAGAGACTCTGTCTCAAAAAAATAAATAAATAATAAAAAAGAAAGACAAGTTAATTACATAAAATTTTAAAATAAAAAGATGCTATAAACTAAATAAAAAGATAAATGTTAGAATGGGGAAGTATCAGGTATATGTATGACACAGACTTGGTTGATATCCTGATATTCGAAGAATTCCTTTAAACTGAAAAGAAAAAGATGACTGAGTAGAAAAAGGCGAAAAGATAAACAGTCAACTCACTGAGGAGAGACTCAAGATGCCAATAAATGTAGACTCAGTCTCACTAGTAAGGAGAGGCAAACTGAAACATCATTGAGGTACTGTTTTCATGCATAAAACTGGCAGAAATTTAAGAGATTGTTAATATTCAGTGCTGGGAATCTAAGTTAATAGTCTTAATGTTTATCTACCTTTTTTCACCAATATGATGGCTAAGAATTTAATGTACAGAAAAAGTTGTACATTTAGACAAGTATGTGTTCAAATTTTTTACTACTGCTGGCATTGTTGGAAGCACTCTACATGTCCATTACTTAGGAATGGTAAAAAGTATTGTAGATCCATGTTTCAGAATACATACACTGTTAAAAAAAAAAATGAGAGGGATATATAAGGGCTGATGTGTAAATGTCTTGAGGACCTATTAGTGGGGGTAAAAGCAAGTAAATGAAAAATGATAAAATATATATGTAAGTACATAGAAAAACCTTCGAAACGTTAAGCCCCAGTTGTTAATAGTGATTTCTTTGGAGGGGAGAGAGTTAGGGGTAGAAAATAAAACGTTCACTTTTTTACTCTCTTAATAATCTTTATCATTTGAGCTCTATACAGTGAGCATGTATTTAATAAAAATAATTTTTTTTCCCAAGACCAGCCTGAGCAAGAGGAAGACCCCATCTCTAAAAAATAGCTGGGCATTGTGGTGGGTGCCTATAGTCCCAGCTACTTGAGAGGCTGGGGCAAGGGATTGCTTGAGCCCAAGAGTTTTAGGTTGTTGTGAACTGTGACGCCATGACACTACTGAGGGTGACAAAAAAAAATAAAGTTAGCATAAATTTTAAAAGATCTATGAGAACCTGTCTATAATGTAATGATTTAAGCTATGGGAATATATAATTATGTATGATATTTGTTTTGCAATTGTAGAAATGCCTACTTAATATTAACAGAGATTGAAAAAAGGATGGAGGGAATGGGACAAAAAGGAGCAAGTTGAAATAAAATCCATTATTTCTCTTTTTAGTATTGTTAAACCTCTAAATGAACTTTCTGTCATCTGTCCAATGTAACTTATACTTACTTTGTCTTTCTTTTTTTATTTATCTTTTTAGGGCTGGTAAAATTTCAACCTTCCCTTTGGCCTTGGGACTCAGTGAGGAACAATTTGAGAAGTGCCCTGACAGAGATGTGTGTTCTCTACGATGTTCTTAGTATTGTTAGGGATAAAAAATTTATGACTCTTGATCCCGTCTCCCAAGATGCACTTCCTCCAAAACAGGTATTTGTGGGCTTTAATTGAATAGGAGTTTCAGTTAGTCTCAGGGCCATTTTTTGGCTGTGTGGGTATTCTCTTTTTCTTTCTTGAAAAATTAAATCTAGATGAAGATTTCAAAACTAATTGGTCTAAAACAAAGCCATAATGGTGGCGCCTGTGGCTCAGTCAGTAGGGCACCGGCCCCATATACCGAGGGTGGCAGGTTCAAACCCAGTGCTGGCCCAATTACAACAAAAAAATAGCCAGGTGTTGTGGTGGGTACCTATAGCCCCAGCTACTCGGGAGGCTGACGCAAGAGAATCGCCTAAGCCAGGAGCTGAAGGTTGCTGTGAACTCTGACGCCATGGCACTCTACCAAGGGCGATAAAGTGAGACGCTGTCTCTACAAAAAAAAAAAAGCCATAAAACTGCATCTCCATTATTTTATTATCTGCCTGTGACCCTTGGAAGAGTTAAGTTTCATTAATAATGTAGTATTTTAAAGGTTACTAGATCTTAAATTCTCATAGCCCAGATTCCTGATCTATAATATTCTGCACAAAAATGTAATGACAAAATGGCTTAGGAGTCAGGAAGACCTGGATTCAAATCCTGCCTCTGCCCTCACTAGCCATGTGGACTTAAGCACGTTATTTTCTCTCTCTCTCTCTCTTTTTTTTTTTT
Organism: Otolemur garnettii; assembly: GCF_000181295.1. Classification (NCBI taxonomy): domain Eukaryota; kingdom Metazoa; phylum Chordata; class Mammalia; order Primates; family Galagidae; genus Otolemur; species Otolemur garnettii. Next base: position 9,457,666 of record NW_003852396.1, on the reverse strand, counting down.
TTTTTTTGGAGACATAGTCTGACTATGTCGCCCTCAGTAGAGTGCTGCGGTATTACAGCTCACAGCAACCTCAAACTCTTGGGCTTAAGCAATTCTCTTGCCTCAGCCTCCCAAGTAGCTGGGACTACAGGCACCCTCCACAAAGT
>NW_003852396.1:9454461-9456852 GCF_000181295.1 Otolemur garnettii | reverse complement strand
CATTACAGCTCACAGCAACCTCCAACTCCTGGGCTCAAGCGAGTCTCCTGCCTCCGCCTCCCAAGTAGCTGGGACCACAGGCACCCGCCACAATGCCTGGCTATTTTTTGGTTGCTGACGTCATTGTTGTTTGGGGGGTCCGGGCTGGGGATTCAAACCCGCCACCTTAGGTGTACGTGGCTGGCGCCTTAGCCGGCTGAGCTACAGGCGCCGAGCCAGGAAATGTTTTTTTTTATTGCCCGCCCTCCGTAGAGTGCCATGGCAGCATCACACAGCTCACAGCAACCTCCAACTCCTAGGCTTAGGTGATTCTCTTGCCTTAGCCTCCCAAGTAGCTGGGACTACAGGCACTCACCACAATGCCCGGCTATTTTTTTGTTGCAGTTTGGCCCAGGACCGGGTTTGAACCCGCCACCCTTGCTATATGGGGCTGGCACCCTACTCACTGGTGCCGCCCCAGGAATTTTCTTAATATCTTCAGGAACTTCTTTGAATTAGGTTCCCTAATATGATCAAAAGATTAGTGTGATGTTTTCATGAAACTTCTTATGTGATTTTTGGCTCGGCGCCTGTGGCTCGGGCGGCTAAGGCGCCAGCCACGTACACCTAGGGTGGCGGGTTCGAATCCCCAGCCTGGGCCTGCCAAACAACAATGATGGCTGCAACCAAAAGGATGGCCGGGTGTTGTGGCGGGCGCCTGTGGTCCCAGCTGCTTGGGAGGCTGAGGCAGGAGACTCGCTTGGGCCCAGGAGTTGGAGGTTGCTGTGAGTGTGATGCCATGGCACCATGGCACTCTACCCAGGGGGATAGCTTGAGACTCCGTCTCAAAAAAAAAAAAAGAAACTTCTTATGTGATTTTTGACTCGCATATTGCCAGAAAACTTCCTTTTATTAAACTTGGCTTTCTGGAAGTGTATTTACTTAAAAAAATTCATCCATCAATTGGTGGTGACTGTGGATATTTATATATGAATATATGACACATAAATTTTGATTTCTGACCAGTTTTCAAAAAACGATCACATGAAACACATTTAATACTAATGCATGATTTCAATCTTAATTCCAAAGGCACTTTAATAGCTCATGGTGGTAATACAAGGTGATTTTACAATTACACTCATGGGAGTATAATTTATTAACAAGTCAAATATTATGTATCAGGCATTGTTCCTGGGTCTTTGGATATAGTGCTTTCTGCTGTTACGTAGGTTATATTCGAGCAGGGATTACAGACTTTAAGATAAGTATGGCAAGTGCTACGAAAGGGTGTATGGGTGGTACCCGTAGCTCAGGGGGTAGGGTGCTGGCCACATACACTGAGGTAGGCAGGTTGGAACCCAGCCAGGGCCTGCTAAACACCAATGGGACAATTAGAACAACAACAACAACAAAAATAGCAGGGCGTTGTGGCAGGCACCTGTAGTTCCAGCTACTTGGGAGGCTGAGGCAAGAGAATCTCTTAAGCCCAAGAGTCAGAGGTTGCTGTGAGCTGTGATGCCGCAGCACTCTACCAAGGACAACATAGTGAGACTCTGTCTAAAAAAAAGGGGTGGGGGTATACATGTATGTGGGTGGGAGCAGGAATACATAAGGAGAGAACTAGCAGTTGATGCAGTGGTAAGTAATAATGACTGGAGTCCATTGTGCTGTTTCTAGTTTAATGTGAGTCTTTATGTGAGTTGACCAAAGAAAGAGATTGAGGTTATTATTTTTAAAAAAGCATTAATCTGGGTACTTTCCCTCCTTTTTGTTTTTCTTCAATTTCTGTGTATGTCGTATTCTCTTAAATAGATATAGAAAATATATAATTTAATGTCACTTAAAAATAATATAGAACTGCAGTTTGGATTATTTTGGGTAGAATCCTCAGACGTTGCAGTTGATATCTAAAAAGAAGTCACTTGCTGGAGCAGCACAAATCCTATTGAAGGGGGCGGAAAGACTGACTAAATCGGTTACAGAAAACCAAGAAAACAAGCTACAAAGAGACTTCAATTCTGAGCTTTTGCGATTAAGGCAACACTGGAAACTTAGAAAAGTTGGAGATAAAATTCTTGGAGATCTGAGCTACAGAAGTGCAGGTAAAGATAATTGTTAAAAACAATGCTTTTTGTGTCTGAGTATGTAGGGTTGATTGCAATGTAACACAGCCTTCTATAATACATTATTTCTTAACTAGCATGTTTTGAAATTGTAATTTTCTGTACAAGTAAGCCAGACCATTCTTATAATAGCCTTTTAATAAATGGCCTAGTTTCAATTTCAGAACTTTATAGGTATGTTTAATAAAAAGTTCAAAGATGAGGTTTATGTGCCAACATCCTGAATGATAATTGGCATTTTAGTTAAAAATTGCGGCTCGGCGCCTGTGGCTCAAGTGGCTAAGGC
>NW_003852396.1:9438650-9453037 GCF_000181295.1 Otolemur garnettii | reverse complement strand
CCAGGAGTTGGAGGTTGCTGTGAGCTGTAATGCCACGGCACTCTACCCAGGGGGACAGCTTGAGGCTCTGTCTCAAAAAAAAAATAAATAAATAAATAAAAGTATACTCATTTATATTAAAACTCCCTTGGAATAAAACAATTTAGATGGCCTGTAGAGTTCATCTTATATCAGTAGACTAAAGAATTTTTTTAAGGTATTATAAATAACTTTTTTTTTCTGCTTTCTTTCCTCCTTTTGCTCACCATTTCTCACCTTTTCTCCCTAAACACATATATTTTTAGTAGGAACAGGACTGTGAATTATTATGTACATAATAATATATGTGAATTATTATGTACGTAATAATGTTTGTTATTTGTGGCTGTGAATTATGTACATAATAGTATATATTAACTGTTTCTTATTTTCCTGTCTTTAATACTCCATTAGGATCTCTCTTTCTCCATCATGGTACATTTGAAGTTATAAAGAATACAGATATTGATCTGGATAAAAAGATACCTGAAGATTACTGTCCCCTTGATGTCCAAATTCCTAGTGATTTGGAGGGGTCTGCATATATTAAGGTATTAGTTGAAGTGTTTTTCCAGTAATTTCTGATTACAAGCCCTGAAGCAAATTTGCTGACTGTTTTTTTTTAATGTTTTTATTTTCATATAGGTTTCAATTCAAAAACAGGCTCCAGACATAGGTGATCTTGGTACCATTAACCTCTTCAGACGACCTTTGCCCAAAACTAAACCAGGTGTAGTTATGTTCCATCCTCTAACTTATCCAAGCTTAACATTTATAAATAAATGAAGATAAATAGAGGTAGGAAAAAATAGAAAAATATGTATTTTGGAGTAAGAACCATTAGAAATATACTACTGGCTCAGCACTTGTGACTCAAATGGCTAAGGCGCCAGCCGCATACACCGGAGTTGGTGGGTTTGAATCTAGCCTGGGCCCACCAAACAACAATGACAGCTGCAACCAAAAAATAGCCAGGTGTTGTGGCGGGCACCTGTAGTCCCAGCTACTTGGGAGGTGGAAGCAGGAGAATCGCTTGAGCTCTGGAGTTGGAGGTTGCTGTGAGCTGTGACTCTATGTCACTCTACCCAGGGTGACAGCTTGAGGCTCTGTCTCAAAAAAAAAAAAAAAAGAAAGAAAGAAATATACTGCTAAAATTTGTTAATAAAGGATTAGTAAGTGACTGTGCTTTTTATTTTTTTTTTTCAAGACAAAGTCTTGCTCTTTCCAGGAGTAGGATGCAATGGTGTCATCATAGCTCACTTCAACCTCAAACTCCTGGGCTCAGGCAATCCTCCTGCCTCAGCCTCCTAAGTAGGTAGGACTACAGGTGTGTACCACCACACCTGGCTAATTATTCTGTATTTTTGTAGAGACAGGGTCTTCCAGTATGTTGTCCAAGCTGATCTTGAATTTCTGGCTCCATTTTGGCCTCCCAAAGTGCTGAGATTACAGATTTGAGAACTTGCTTGGCCCAATTTTTTTTTTTTTTTTTGAGACAGAGTCGCACTATGTCGCCCTTGGTAGAGTGCTGTGGTGTCACAGTTCACAGCAACCTCAAACTCTTGGCCTTAAGCGATTCTCTTGCCTCAGCCTTCCAAGTAGCTGGGACTATAGGCTCCCACCACAATACCCAGCTATTTTTTGTTATTGTTGTTATAGTTGTTGTTTGGCAGGCCTGAGCCAGGTTCAAACCCACCAGTCCTGGTGTATATGGCTGGTGCCCTAGCTGTTGAGCTGCAGGCGCCAAGCCCAGTTTTTTGATTTGTTTTTTTTAAGGTTGGACTCATTTACTAGTTTTCTATGTGTAAAAGAAGTGCGATTTTTATATTTTTGAAAGAATATGGTCTGAACTTTTGTTGAATGTATTCAAATCACTGTTTAAGCTAGTTAATGTATAATATGATTAGACAATTAATATATACATATATCCCTTGTCTTTCAGGTTCCCCACATTGGCAGACAAAATTAGAAGCAGCACAGAATGTTCTCTTGTGTAAAGAAATTTTTGCACAGCTTTCTCGGGAAGCTGTTCAAATTAAATCACAGATCCCTCACATTGTGGTGAAAAACCAGATTATCTCTCAGCCCTTTCCAAGTAAGAGCAGCTAGCCCTTTTGAGACTTATCAACAGGATTGTGTAGTTTGGGGAACAGAAGAAAGAGGATAGTTATTTGGGTGTGTTGAAAGAATGCTAAGAGCAAAGAGGTAACGTGCTGTCCGTAATGGCAGCCAGGAAAGCGTGTAATACAGCCTACCCTATTAATTCTATTCTGTGTTCTAATTAGTGTGATTCCTGGATTTTTAAAACAGTATACGGTACAACTTCAATACTTAACCACTTTCCTACATGGACCACCTCCTTAAGTTGTCCTGATTTTCATAGACCAGGCATATGCCACATGTACGTATCAGTACAGTAGGCCTAGTTCCTGTGTTGACCACCTCCACGTATTAACCAGTTTGTTATAGTCCCTAGGGTGGTCAACTGATGGAGGTTCTACTGTTTATTAAAAAATTGCACTACTGTGGCTGCTATTTAGCAATAGTTGCTTTGAAGTGAGGTGAGATCTTTCAGGGATTCTGCTTTATTTAAATGAGTTTAAAAATGTTAACTCGAAACATTTCTAAATTTGTAGAAATGCATTTTAATCGTATTATTCAGAAGAGTTAGTCTTACCCTGAAGGTCAGTTTATAGTTAGCTGTATACTTGTTATATAAATCCTAAGGACTGTCTTCTGAGATCTTATCAAGGAAATAGGCTTTGGTGGGGCATGATTCTATCCTGGTTCACATGGGCGCACGGAGGAGTGTGTGTCTTTTACTCTGTAGGACCAGGTACCAACTCTGTTACTTTAAAGCCAGGCAGAAACAATATATAGATTTTTGTCCACCTGTTTTTAGCCATAGCTCAAGGTCAACAGCCATTATTATAGGTCAACAGAATTTGAATAGTTAAAATACATGGTATTTATTATATTCATGAGTAGAGTCATTGTGGTATAAAATATTAATCATGAGGCCTGATCTTCATGTTTAGAAGTGTCTTTTGAGAAAGGACTATGATTGTTCTTTATGAAGACAGTTTGTACCTTTCCATGTTTTAGCTTATTTGTATCTGTCCTCCTCTTTTTATAAATAGGTTTGCAGTTATCTATTTCTTTGTGCCATTCTTCAAATGATAAGAAATCACAAAAATCTGCTACTGAGAAGCAAAGCCCAGAAGACCACCTTTACGTCCTTGAGCATAATTTGCATCTACTGATTAGGGAGGTAATGGAATAAGTGTTTTTCTTTGTATTGTTGTGAGCATATTCAGGGCAATGAATATACACAGACTTACCCCCTCTGCTAATCTTTGCTACGTGCTGGGGGAATACAGAGATAATCAGAATATGTAGTACAGTCTCTGTTCCCAAGCATACCTTCTGGTGGTTGAAATATACAAAATGTTATAATAGAAGTATTCTAAAGAGTACAGAGAGAGGAGTGATTCTGATGGGGATGAGAGAGTGTATAAGGAAAAATGTAAAAATGTCTTGCCAAAGTCTGTGAACTGAACAGTTACTTACTCTACTTATATAATAGGTTACAAACGTGTTTCCACATTGCTGCTTCACAGTTTAGGCTGATTTCAAAAGAATCTCCTGAGAAATTTCATAGGTACATGTTACAGCTTCCCCTACCACACCCCAAAATCTGGTTCAGTTGATTGTGATGGCGCTAGAGTCAGTGCTTTTAAAAAGCTCCTCAGAAGGAATTGATAGGCAGCTAAGTTCAGGAACCTCTAATCCAGGGTATAATAGAATAACTATTTACTGATTGCATGTGTTCTGTCGATGAGATTCAATGAAGAATGTTATTTATATTTTAAAACTTTTAACAATAACAGTTATAGCTTAAGATCCTTTTGTGGTTCAAAAGCCAAATGATTGGGGTTTTTATACTCAAGCCTCACTCGAACAGGAACCTTGTTACTTATGCACATTACTCATCTGATGTGAAAAAAGAACAAATTACAGCTTAAAAAGGACCGTTTGCTTTAAAGAGGACCTATATTATGCGTGACCTAGTAGATATTAGCATTCATCTCTGCCAAGATTGTTAAAATCTGTTGCTTTCAGTATTTCCAGGATGTGAGCTGTGTTTGGAATAAATATTGTGTAGTGTTTATTATGTGGGCATTGATCATTTAAATGGCTGTTTTTGTTAGTTTCATAAACAGACCTTGAGTTCTGTCATGATGCCTCATCCAGCAAGCGCACCTTTTGGCCACAAGAGAATGAGACTTTCAGGTCCTCAAGCCTTTGATAAAAATGAAATCAATTCATTACAGTCCAGTGAAGGGCTTCTGGAAAAAATAATTAAACAAGCAAAGCATATTTTTCTGAGAAGTAGGTAAGGATGAACAAAGTAACCATTTTTTCTTTGAGATTGCAATTAATTTTCCTCTATTATTTCACGTATTTCTTTTGATTAACTTTTTTTTCCAGGGAGAGGAAGGTGGTGGCCACAATGTAGTAGACTGGGTCCTGGCAAGTATGGGGAAGTCTTAGCTCTGCTGCTGATCTAACGATGTATTTCTAACATTGGCACTAAATTCTTCATATGACGAAACCCAGCCCTGAGATATTTATTTCTGAATTGGTTTGAGTTTCTTTTGAAGCTTTCTGTATTTTTTGTTTTTGTACACTTTAGGGTTTAGAAGGCACTTTCCCATATGTTGGCTTATTTAATCCTTGTTCTTTGGAGTAGGTAATATTTTAACTTTTTTTTTTTTTTTTGAGACAGAGTCTCACTTTGTCATCCGAAGTAGAGTACCGCAGTATCGTAGCTCACAGAAACTTCAAATTCTTGGGCTCAAGTGATTCTCTTGCCTTACCCTCCTAAGTAACTGGAACTACAGGCATCCACCCCAACTCTAGGGTATTTTTAGAGATGAGGTCTCACTCTTGCTCAGGCTAGTGTTGAACTCACTCCTGAGCTCAAGCAATCCACCTGCCTCGGCCTCCCACAGTGGTAGGATTTAGGTGTGAGGTACTGTGCCTGGCCTTTATTAACCGAATTTTTACTGATGAGAACATTGAGGTTTAGAGAAGTTTATATTATATACTTTGCTCAGAGTTAACCTACCTAAAAAGTAGTAAAACCAGGATTTACATCCAGGTCTGTATAACTACAGAGCTCATTTTCTTTCCTTTATATTGTTTACAAAAGAGTTTGGCATGATTGGGCAAAAATATATCTTTTTCACTGCTAAAGGGTGTTGTGTTTATTATTGGAATTTGATGAAGAGGTCTGTTTTTACTTCATTCGTAATTGTACCTTGATAGTACATCAGAATTTCAATGTTATCATTCAATAAATGATATTTTGTTTTTAATTTTCAATTTTCTCTTGTTAATACAGTCATGGTTTTATTAGCACCTTACTTTATTATCTTAGAAGGAAAATTTAGATCCTTCAATTTTTAGTAAAAGGAATAGAGAAGACAGGATGGTACAGTGAAAGGACAGGGAATTTGGGATGAAGGATGTATGTAACCTGCCACACCACTTGCTTAGTGACTTTGGACAAGGCATTTGGTGTCTGTGGCCTCCGTTTAGCGATCCATCAATTGTGGGTACAGGAGCTTGGTCCTAGGATCTTACTAAACAATGTATGCAGAAGTTCCTTATAAGCAATAAAATATATTAATATGGTGGGTTACTACTTTCTATGTGTATATTTCAGTTAGTAGAAGCTGTTAATTTGAGTGTATTGCTTATCTTGGAAATTTCTGATTAACCATAAAGTAAATAGTCCCTGAAATAATGAGGGGTACAGAAATTACTATCTTTAGAACCATTATAAATTTCAGAGTAGTAAGTATATCCTTGGAAGCAGCAAAGCATTAAAAAATGTTAGTTTACCCCCTGGTTATTGAAATAATGTTCCAATATGCAAGAAGTTTAATAATTAAAAAAAGACCTATCTGTATAGTACTATACACAGTGAAATTATCACTACTGTTATTGACATGCTAATGAATAGAAAAATTAGCCAGGCCTAGTGGCTTGTACCTATTAGTTCCATATTTAGGAGGAGGATCACTTGAACCCAGGTATTTGAACTTACTATGAGCTAGGTTGACACCACGGCACTCTAGCCTGGGCAACAAATTGAGACTCTGTCTCAATTAAAAAAAAAAATGCTAGGCCGGGCGTGGTGGCTCATACCTGTAATCCTAACACTGTGGGAGGCCAAGGCAGGTGGATAGTTTGAGGTATTACATTGGTCATTTCAAGACCAGCTTCAGCAAAAAGCAAGACTCTGTACTAAAAATTGAAAAATTGAGGCAAGAGGATGGCTTGAGTCCAGGAGTTAGAAGTTGCTATGAGCTATGATGCCACAGCACTCTACCCTCGGGCAACAGCTTGAGACTCTGTCTCAAAAAAAAAAGAAAAAAGCTAACATTTTTATGTATGTTGGATAGAGTGGGTGTTTTTTTTTTTTTTTTAACAATCTGAGATTCGAAAATTTTGTGTCCTCTTGAGTTTGTACTTCACTCAGGAGGATACCACAAAAAAATGAAAACAAAACAGAATTTTATATCCTGTTTTCACTTTGTATTATATTGTATTTTAATCTTTCATTAAGTCCTATTGAAAGAAATTAAATAGCTGTGTAATATTTTATTGCATAAATATTTAATGAATTATTTCTCAGTTCTCAGTTGCTAGATATTTTTGTTTATAATTTGCTGATACCTGTAATGCTGAGCAGAACATAGTCACATAACAAATCTGTCTGTTGTGGGAATTAGGAAACACTGTCAGGGAAACAAGTCATAGAAAAAGAAGAGAAACTTGCTGGGCATGATGGATTATGCCTATAAGCCCAACACTTTGGGAGGCTGAGGCACAGGGGATCACTTGAGTTTAGGAGTTCAAGACTAACCTAAGCAATAGAAGAACTGAAGAATTCAAGAATAAGAAGACTCCAGCCTCTACAAAAAATAAAAAGTTAGCCAGTCATGGTAACCTATAGTCCTTACTACTCAGGAGGCTGAGGCAGGAAGATCAGTTGAGCTAATTTACATGATTCATGCTTTGGTTTTAAGTAGTGGCTGTTGACTAGTGTGTATAGTTGGTTATAGTTGTATATCCAACATATAAAGGATAGATTTCTGGCTTTGAAATTAAATTCCCAGGATTTTGGTTCTGGAGTTAAACTGCCAGGTCTTATACCCCAGCTTATACATATGTGGCCTTGGGTAAGTTATTTAACACTATTAAGCTTCATTTTCCTCTTCTGAAAAGTGGAGATAACAGTAGTGCCTACCTAACACACAAGGTTGTTAGTAAGATTAAATAGTTCAGGAAAGCATTTATTACAGTACTTGGTACATAATGAACACTAAGTGATTTTTATTTCTCATTTGTATTTATCATATTTTTCTTTCTTGAAGTATAAGGTTTTGATTATTGCAAAAAAGCGTCACCTCTAGTTTCTCTTGAATATGATTGTAATTCCATTATGGTAATAGGTCTAGATGTGATATGTCCCAAGCTTTTTCATTACAAGAGATGTTGACATTTATGATTGATTTATATCAGTTAGTACCCTAGAAATGTCCTTCTCACTTGTGTCCTGACCAGCTTTCCTGAGGTGTAAGAAGGCCGGAACACTTAAAGGAGGATAAACCCACCCTGAGTTGAGATAAGCCAGGAGAATGTGATGAGAGTACATTGGAATGTGAGGCTCAGAACCACAGCAGCGCAATGTGAAAGAGGTTCTCAGAAGCACCTCTTCCTTTCTCTAAAATACATTTTTTTTGGCCGGGCACAGTGGCTCATGCCTGTAGTCCCTCACTTGGGAGGCTGAGGTGGGTGGATTGCCTGAACTAACAGGTTCGAGACCAGCCTGGGCCAGAGTGAGACCTCATCCCTAAAAATAGCCGGATGTTGTGTGGGTGCCTGTAGTCCCAGCTACTTGGGAGGCTGAGGCAAGAGAATCAGGTAGGCCCAAGAGTCTGAGGTTGCTGTGAGCTGTGACATCATAGCACTCTACTGAGAGGCAAAAAATGAGACTATCTCAAAAAAATATATATGTATATATGTAGTGGTATTTTTAAAAAGTAGTTATCCAGTTTTCAAATTTTCGTGAAGTTAATGAGTAATTTATAATCCTATCATTTTATATGATGAGTTTTTTAAAAGTTGAACTTCTTTTCTTTAAAAGAACTGCTGCGACCATTGACAGCTTAGCAAGTCGAATTGAGGATCCTCAGATACAGGCTCATTGGTCCAATATCAATGATGTTTACGAGTCTAGTGTGAAAGTTTTAATCACGTCACAAGGCTATGAACAGATATGCAAGTAAGTGTCAAAAATAAAAGTTATACACTTTTATGTTGCTTATTATGTATTGCTGTTTGCTGAGTGATTATATTAAGCTTTTGGTTTTTATTTGATAGGATGGCATTACATTCCTGTAAATTATGTCAACTGTAGAGTATTTGTAAGAATGAGAGGTAAGGATGTCTAAAATAGTCTCTAGTAGGTAAATGTTTATTTGAGCTATGGTGAAAAATGAACCCCAACAACAAGCGGAAAGCTACCTCACCTCAGTCTCTAGGTCCACTTCATTTCTTACCTGGTAGCTATGGCAAGTTTAGTGTGCTTGGAATAAGTGGGGCTGTTGCTGTTAGTGCCTGTCTATACTGTCTGTGTTATGCCCAGAACACCTGAGTTTTAGCTCTCTTCTCACCTAGTATTGATCCTGGGTCTAACTCAGTTCATATTTATGCCCTTACAGCCGAGTTATGGCTGTGAAGGGTGCTAGGTTATTTTTGTCCCTAGCATTCCTAGAGAGGCAGCCTATTTGATTTGCAAATTGGCTGGTAGCCATGAGGGTGTTAGGGGCCACCGTTGAGCCACTTGCCCATTTACCACCTGATGGCATACAGCTGAGGACCCTTCCTCAGTCTGAGAGGGCCACGAGTAAACATTGGTCAGGGCCTGTGAGTACTTTTTATTTTGTAAGTATTGCTTTGCTTCGAGGCCTGGTGCCAAGGCTCATGCCTGCAATTTTAGCACTCTGAGAGACCAAAGCAGGTGGATTGCCTGAGATCAAGTTCAAGACCAGCCTAAGCAAGAGCAAGACCTCACCTCTAAAACTAGCGGGGCATTGTAGCAGCATCTGTAGTCCCAGCTATTTGGGAGACTGAGGCAAGAGAATCATTTGAGCCCAAGAGTTTGAGGTTGCTGTGAGCTGCGATGCCACTGCACTCTACTGAGGGTGACAGAGTGAAACTTTTGTCTCAAAGGAAAAAAAAAAGTATTGCTTTATTTCAAACAGACCTAACTAGCCACAATGAGCAAAACAGACTGTGAAACACAAAATCACCATGCTTAGGTGCAGGGGCAGAAAATACATTTATAATGCTGTTTTTTCAATGTGGTGTTTTAATTCTTTTTTAAATGAAAAATAGTAGATAAGCATGTGATTAAATATAAAAGAGTACATGATGGGAGGGAAATCAGTCTTAAAACTTCCAGGGAATGATGATGGAATGAAGCTGAATCAGAGTTTTCTTCCCCTATACCCAAAGAAAATAATTTAGGTGATTGGGAGGGAGGGAGGTGTTGAATAGAAATGAAGTAATTGGCATGAATTGTTTTTTTTGTTTTTTGGGTTTTTTTTGGCCAGGGCTGGGTTTGAACTCGCCACCTCTGGCATATGGGACTGGCGCCGTACTCTTTTGAGCCATACGCACCACCCTTGGCATGAGTTTTTAATGTTAAGTCTGAGTGATGAGATTTTAGACTTTCATTATACTGTGGTCTGCTTCTGTTTGTGTTAATAATTTTACATAACAAAAAGAATGAGTATAATGGAAAGAAAAGAAAACTTACCAACATTGAGTTATTTATATATAGAACTAAGACCAAAGCAACTGGGATTATGTTAAAGGTCAGTGGCGAGTAACCTTGACAGAATCAGAAAGGGAGGAAAGTCGAAGTCCTTAAGAGAAGTCACTTCAGTCAGTTCAGATTCTTGTACAACTTTCTAGGAAAGTGTATTTACAAGCATGTATGTCGTACCTGTACTCTAATTCTTTTACAAAGCTTTGTGTGCTGTTCTGAAACACTGACTATAATTCACATAATAGAATTCACCATTTGGGGGCCAGGCGCGGTGTCTCACGCCTATAATCCTAGCACTCTGTGAAGCTGAGACAGGTGGATTGCCTGAGCTTAGTTCAAGACCAGCCTGAGCAAGAGTGAGACCCTGTGTCTAAAAGATAGCCAGGTATTATCTCAGGCACCTGTAGTTTAGCTACCAGGGAGGCTGAGGCAAAAAGATTTGCTTTGAGCCCAAGAGTTTGAGGTGGCTGGTACCCAACTTGTCATTTTTGTTGGTATTCTACTTGGGGTGACAAAGTGAGACTCAAAACAAACAAAACCAAAATTCATCATTTTATCTTTTTTTTTTTCCCTAGAGACAGAATCTCACTTTATCACCCTCGGTAGAGTGCTGTGGCGTGCTAGCTCACAGCAACCTCCAACTCCTGGGCTTAGGCGATTCTCTTGCCTCAGCCTCCTGAGTAGCTGGGACTACAGGTGCCCACCACAATGCCCACCTATTTTTGTTTGTTGCAGTTTAGCCAGGGCCAGGTTCGAACCCGCCACCCTCAGTATATGGGGCCAGTGCCCTACTCACTGAGCCACAGGCGCCACCCCAAAATTCATCATTTTAAGATTAACTGGTTTTTAGTATATTCCTTGTGTTATGTAACCATTGTCACTGCCTACTTCCAGAACATTTTTTTATCTCAAAAAGAAACTCACTACGTATTATTAGTCATATGTAATTAGTGTGGGGCTTCTTCCTCAATATTTTTCTTAGTAGCTCAACAAGTTTCATGATCAGAACAAAATGGATAAGTCAGGAAAAATTGTATGCAGGAAATGCTTTACAGAATAGGTCCTTTTTGTGTCAGTCGTTTTAACAGGGTTTAAAATAATACATGATTATTCTGCAGTCTTTTGAGTTAAAATTTTTCCTGTGGTGATAGGTCAGAAATCCAGACACATTAACATGTAAATAAGTCGTTGCTCGAAGGCCATCTATTGGTGATTGTTTCTTGTTGACACATACACAGATCTACCTCATTCTTTTTTATAGCTCTATCATGTTCCATTTTATGTACTAGGATTTTTAATCAGTCTTCTGTTGACTATCATTTTTGTTGGGTGCCAGCAAAATAATGTGTACATATGCAAGTATTTTTATTTATAGGATAAATATACACTACACTATAAGTGTAGCTGCTGGGTCAAAAAATAAAGACATTTAAATTTTAAATACTACTAAATTTTTCTTCAAACTGGTTGCCACAGCTGTTTCCACCAAAGGTGAATAATAAGAATTCTTCTTCCTTCAAACTTCTATTTTTTTAAACAAGATTTTAAAATTTTCATCAGTTAGTGTCTTTTGTTTTAACCCTTCTGAGTTTTAAGGGGTTTTTTGAAAAAAACAATGTAAACTTTAATTCATTAAAACTATAATTTTGTCTGGGCACAGTGGTACACAGCTGGTCAAAAGGCTGAGGATTGCTTGTGTCCGGGAGTTTGAGGCTGCTGTGAGTTACAATCTTGTAGTCTCTGTAGTCCAGCCTGGGCAAGATAGCGAGATTCTCTCTTTAATTTTTTAAAATAATTAAAATTTTATAATAGACAATTGGCAAAACAATTTAGTTCCAGATATTTACTATAAAACAAAGTTATAAGAAATATCAAATGTGGAAAGAAGAAAGATAAAATGCTATTTTTTCTGCATTTGTTTATGCAGATTTTTTGACTTGGGAGAATTTTGAGTTTCTTAAATACATACACTAAAATTTTACAAGGTGTTTTAGAAGAGTGAAGTGATATGTGTGTTATTTATTGACTATTTTATGAGTTTTTCTATTTGACCTAATCCTAGACCAAGGGTCCTCAAGCTTTTTAAACAGGGAGCCAGTTCACTGTCCCTCAGACCATTGGAGGGCCTGACTGCGGGTCCCGGGACGAGTCGGCTGCTAAGCAGGACAGGCAGCGGAGGCAAAAACACCCGGCAGGCTGCATGTGGCCTGCATAGTTTGAGGATGCCTGGCCTAGAGTGTACATATTCTACATTATGTATTAATAGAGCGTGCATATTTTGATTTGTTTGCTGATTATTTCATGAAGAGAAGGTAAAATGTTAACAAACGTTTTTCCTTTCCTGTCTGAGAATTTGACCTTTGATTAACTGTGGCTCTATCCCTTGGAAACGTGATAAGGAAAGATGTCATGTACATATTACTAAGCAACATTGCTTATCTCTGATTGGCAAATTGCATCTGGCCTGGGAGCAATTTTAAGTAATTGATGGGAATGCCTTTGAACTTCCCTGGATGGAGCGACTTTTAAAACTGGGCATATCTTGTGGAGACCCTGGAAACTATGCCTGTGGAGGTGATACGAGAGCTTATGGCTCCTGTGGGGAAAGAGGCTTCTCTGAGTGAGAGCAGGTGCCGTGTATGCCAGGTGTAGAGCTCATCTTGTTGCCGTGGAGGACACTGCTGGCCCTCCAGCAGGCTGCGGTCCATCTGTGTCCTCGTGAGCAGACTGGTGCTCAGTGTGTCTGTGCTCCTGTGCGGGAAGTTTGATTCTGAGGTTGAACCTAAGAAGACCCCTTTTCTTCCACATAGATATTTAACTGTTGTTTTCTTTTTCTTTGATGTTAAAGTTTAACGTTTGGGGCATTGTATAAGATAATTTTGAACATTTCTGATTTTTCATTTACGTGTCTATAAAGGTCCATTCAGCTGCAATTGAATATTGGAGTCGAGCAGATCCGGGTTGTACACAGAGATGGAAGAGTAATTACACTCTCTCATCAGGAACAGGAGCTACAGGATTTTCTTCTGTCTCAGGTAATAGTTCTGGGCTATAAGTCTGAAGCCCCTTTCTCTATCTGCTTAAAAAACAAGTTGGTTGGCTGGGAGTAGTGGCTCACAGCCTGTAATCCTAGCACTTTGGGAGGCCGAGGCAGGTGGATTGCCTGATCTCAGGAGTTTGAGACCAGCCTGAGCTAGAGTGAGATCCTGTCTCTAAAAAATAACAGGGCATTATGGCAGGTGCCTATAGTCCCAGCTACCAGGGAGGCTGAGGCAAGAGAATAGCTTTAAGGCCAAGAATTTGAGGTTGCTGTGAACTGTGATGCCACGACACTCCACTGAGGGTGACCAAAAAAAAAAAAAGTGGTTGCTGGACATGGTGGCTTATGCCTGTAATCCTAGCACTCTGGAAAGCAGACAGCCTGAAGTCAGGGTTCAAGACCAACCTGAGCAAGGTGAGACTTCGTCTCTAAAAATAGAAAAACTGAGGAAAGAGGATCACTTGAGTCCAGGAGTTTGAGGTTGCTGTGAGCTATGACACCACAGCACTCTACCAAAGACAGCAAAGTGAGACTGTCTCAAAAACAAACAAACCAAATTGCCTGCAAAGTTGTTAAAATGTAGTAAATTATATAAGGAGAAAACCAGGTTTTTCTGCCATCTTATTTAGTTTCTAATGCCCATTTTGCAACCACTTAGTTAATTGAAAATGTAGATAAGATATCTTAGATTTGTTTTCACTTAGTTTGTGTTTGAGAATAAGGATCAATACTGACGCTACCAAGTTTTTTGTTTGTTTATATTTGCCATGGTTTACAACATCTCCAGGACCACAAGAGAGTAGAAGAGGTTTTTCTGTTGTGGTTTTTTTTGTTGTTGTTTGTTTCGTTTTCTTGACACAGGGTTTCACTCTGTTGCCCAAGCTACAGTGTCATGGTGAAACTCTTGGGTTTAAGCTATCCTCTTTCCTCAGTCTCCCAAGGAGCTGGGACTACAGGTGGCTGCCATAATACCTGGCTGATTTTTGTATTTTTAGTAGAGATGGGGTCTTACTTTTGCTCAGCCTGGTCTTAAACTCCTGAGCTCAAGCAGTCCACCCTCCGCAGCCTCCCAGCGTGCTAGGAGTATAGGCATGAGCTGTTGCCTATAGCTTGCCAGAAAGTGGAAGAGTCTTCACTCAAGAAAACTAGAGAGGTAGTGCCCAGTGGGTAGGGCGCTGCTGTGTACACTGAGGCTGGTGGGTTTGAACCTGGCCCAGGCCAGCTAAAACAACAACAGGCTCGGCACCTGTGGCTAAGGCACCAGCCACATACACCCAAGGTGGTAGGTTCGAATCCAGCCTGGGCCCGCCAAACAACAATGACGGCTGCAACCAAAAAACAGCCGAGCATTGTGGCAGGCGCCTGTGGTCCCAGCTACTTGGGAGGCAGAGGCAGGAGACTCGTTTGAGCCCAGGAGTT
>NW_003852396.1:9436756-9437878 GCF_000181295.1 Otolemur garnettii | reverse complement strand
TCTACCAAGGGCAATGAAGTGAGACTCTGTCTCTTAAAAAAAAGATTAAAAAATTACTGCCACTCTCCAGCCAGAAGAAATAATTATATGTATTAATTTGATCCTTTGGTGTCAGGTAAATAAAATGTATTTGTGAGGTACGGCAGCTCTTGGCTGATTATATCCAAAATGGCTTTTGTCACCTTAAGCACCACACAGACATACATTAGAACGCTGTTGGGTAGCTCCAGAATCAATGGAAAGTCTAGAGAACAAGGTTTGCACACAAGTAGGGATCTTCGAAGGAAGCTAAACGATGAGAACCACAGCCTGGGGAGTGGCACTACTGTTATCCTGGCACTGTGCCTTCACCACTGGTGGCAGAAGGCATTCTAACTGTCCCCATGTATCAGTTAGGGTCTTAACAAGCAGCAGGTGGCACACTCAGAAGAATAATTGCAAGAGAGCCTGTTTGTTAAAGATCTGTTTATGTGAGTTTAAGAGTAGAGGAGAGCCACCAGGGGTAGTATGGTGACCCACCACTAGTAGTAACCAGCTAACCAGGCCATAGGGGCTTAGTAGCCACTAGTCCTTAGCCAGGATTAAGGGGAGAGACAGGTTATAGGAACCCTACAGGGGAAAGTAATGTGGAACTGGCCACCTTGAGAAGACAGCAGCTTTTTGTGTGCCAGGAAAATAAATGCCTGACCTTACTCTGTTGCCATCCTGCTGGCTGTCCTAGTGGACACCTCCTTCTGACTGAGCCCAGCCTAAAGCCAGAGGATATGGAAGATGTTAATATAACCATATAGTTCAGCATCCCAAAACAGCCAATAGGATAGAGAGTGGAGTTGGGAGAGGCAAATGAAAGATAGCAGTATATTTGCTACTTTTATCATTGCTCACATTCATCCAGGCAGGCGTCTCCAGTTGACCCAAGTTTAGTTAATGGGCCTGAGCTCAAGTTACCAGTGGTCAGAGAAACCGAGTGTCAGGCAGTTAAGTTTCTGCAGTGGAAGATGGAGTCTTGTCCCCGAGTAGTCACACACGGGAGGATTTCAGACGTGAGGTAGTGGAAGATGGAGTCTTGTCCCCGAGTAGTCACACGCGGGAGGATTTCAGACGTGAGGTAGTGGAAGATGG
>NW_003852396.1:9411771-9436679 GCF_000181295.1 Otolemur garnettii | reverse complement strand
TAGTCACACGCGGGAGGATTTCAGACGTGAGGTAGTGGAAGATGGAGTCTTGTCCCCGAGTAGTCACACGCGGGAGGATTTCAGACGTGAGGTAGGGCTGCTGTGCTAGTCAGTGAAAACCCTGACAAAGTTGCTTGATGATCATGATGTCAAGTCACTGCAGATATCTGCTGATTGTCAGTCAATTTTCCTTTTTCGTTCACAGATGTCACAGCATCAAGTGCATGCAGTTCAGCAGCTAGCCAAGGTTATGGGCTGGCAGGTACTGAGCTTCAGCAATCACGTGGGACTTGGACCCATAGAGAGCATTGGCAATGCCTCCGCCATCACTGTGGCCTCCCCGAGTGGTGACTATGCCATTTCAGGTACTTTTGGGTGCTTTCAATGGGGAGGGAACTTTGGGACTTTGCCTTTAACATTTAGCTTTAATGAGTAAATATAGATGAGTAATATATAATTATAGATGTAATATATAAATATAGATGAGTAATATATAAATATAAATATATAGAGTAATATATAAATATAGATGAGTAAATATAATGAGTAAATATAGGCACAGTGGCTGACACCTATAATTCCAGTACTCTGGGGGGCCAAGCAGGCAGATCTCCTGAGCTCAGGAGTTTGAGACCAGCCTGAGACACAGCAAGACCCTGTCTCTAAAAATAGCTGGGCATTGTGGTGGGCACCTGTAGTCCCAGCTACTTGGGAGGCTGAGGCAAGAGAATCGCTTGAGCCCAAAAGTTGGAGGTTGCTGTGAGCTATGATGCCACGGCACTTTACCAAGGGTGACAAAGGGAGACTCTTATCTCCAAGTAAATAAATATAGATAAGAAGAATTTACCTGTGCAATAGGTGAGTTAATGTTGTTTTTATTTTACTTTGTTCTTGTTTTGGACTTTTTTTGTGTGTGTGTGTGTGACAAAGTCTCAAGCTGTCGCCCTGGATAGGGTGCCATGGTGTCATAGCTCACAACAATCTCTTAACTCTTGGGCTCAAGTGATCCTTTTGCCTCAGTTTTTCTGTTTTTAGTAGAGACGAGGTCTCAGTTTTTGCTCAGGCTGGTCTTGAACTAGTTAGCTCAAGCTTTCCACCCACCTTGGCCTCCCAGAGTGCTAGGATTACAGGCATGAGCCACCGCGCCCAGCCTATTTTATTTTTTTTTTGAGACAGTGTCTCAGTCAGTTGCACTGGGGTTGAGTGCTGTGGTGTCATCATAGCTCAAAGCAACTTCAAACTCTTAGGCTTACATGTTCCTCTTCTTGTCTCATGTAGTCCCAAGTAGCTGGGACTACAGGTGCCCACAACACCTGGCTAGGTCTTCTGTTTATAGAGACAGGGCCTTATTTTGCTCATGCTGCTCTTGAACTCCTGAGTTTGGGTACAAGTTCCACTGCCTCAGACTTCCAGAGCATTAGGATTATAGGCGTGAGCCACTGCACCAGCCTGATGTTTTTATACTGAGCATTTATCTAATCATTGCCATTATTCAGAGCAAAAGATTATTACTTCTTTTTCCAGTAGTTATAAAAAATGTTTAGCTTGATAGCCAGCTTTCCTAGGAGACAGTCTGAAAAAGTGTCATCAGGATTGTTATTCCTGCCATTCCAAACCTTTATTTATTTATTTATTTTTTTGAGACAGAGTCTCAAGCTGTCCCCCTGGGTAGAGTACTGTGGCATCACAGCTCACAGCAACCTTCAACTCCTAGGCTCAAGCGAGTCTCCTGCCTCAGCCTCCCAAGTAGCTGAGACCACAGGCGCCCACCACAACTATTTTTTGGTTGCAGCTGTCATTGTTTGGCAGGCCCCAGCTGGATTCGAACCTGCCAGCTCAGGTGTCTCTGGCTGGCACCTTAGCCACTTGAGCCACAGGCGCCGAGCCCCAAACTTAAATGTACTACTACAAATAAGGAAAGAATAAGGTCTGGTTCTAAAAATGGTAAAAGGATAGAATAGAGAGGAGAGAGTGATGTTTTATTAAGCACCTACTGTGAGTGGGCACTTTAATAGGTACTGGCACATACATTGTCTAACTTAACTTAAACTTATATTTGGAATGTGTATGGAATTAAGTGTGATTTCCTTTTTCTAATATCTGCTCTAAGTACTTTTAAAAAATATAGTCATGAGTCACTTAAGGACAGGGTTATCCTGAGAAATGTGGCATTAGGCAATTTGAGTGTTGTGGGATTTATCCTTGTTATTTTCTGGTTTAGAAAATGAGTGTATTGCTGTTTTCTCCACAGTTCGTAATGGACCTGAAAGTGGCAGCAAGGTTATGGTTCAGTTTCCCCGTAACCAGTGTAAAGACCTTCCAAAAAGTGATGTTTTACAAGATAGCAAATGGAGTCATCTTCGTGGACCATTCAAAGAAGTTCAGTGGAATAAAATGGAAGGTCGAAACTTTGTTTATAAAATGGAACTGCTTATGTCTGCACTTAGCCCTTGTCTGCTATGATTTTTTTTCCAGAACAGTTTCCATATTTTGCCCTAGAGAAGTTTGCAGAAACTTGGACTTGATATGTATGCTGATCAACTATAAGCACAAGGAAGCAGTAACTTCCAAAGGTGTATTGTTTTTAAAAAATAATAATTGGCAAATGTTTACTTGGCGTTTTGAAACCTTTCACTTTCAAGCATTGTAAATGACAATGCTTTGAAATGCAGATGTACAGTTTTAGGATATACAGTATGAGGAGATGTCAAATGATACATTTTTTATTTGGTTAAATAAATGTTACTAATTTAAGAGTTTGAATTTGTTTTTTAAAATATTCTATCTTTGCTGTTGACTTCTAATAAGGTGTCCTCCTGTGTTAGCAAGTGAAGTGTTTCTGCATTTATCTTCTTTATACTTGGATCTAACCTAAATAGATAATTTAGGAACTTCCCCAGAAAGGACAGCTGGAGGCATTAAAGAGGACAGATTATGGACAGGCATGGTGGCTCCTGCCTGTAATCCTAGCTTTCTGGGGGGCCAAGGTGGGTGGATTTCTTGAGCTCAGGAGTTCCAGACCAGCCTAAGCAAGAGTGAAAACCCCGTCTCTAAAAATAGCTGGCTGTTGTGGCAGATGTCTGTAGTCCCAGCTACTTGGGAGGCTGAGGCAAGAGGACCACTTGTACCCAAGAGTTTGAGGCTGCTGTGAGCTAATGATAACCATGGCATTCTACTCAGGACAACAGAGAAAAACTCTGTCTCAAAAAAAAGAAAAAACAAGGCAAATGGTATCTTTAGGGCTTCCTCCAGTGTTTTTGACTATTCTCCCACATAAGCAATCTTTCTTCACTTGAGACACCTAGCCTTTCCCTGAGGTCCTCCAGTCTCCATCCAGTGACCCTGGATTGCTGTCTCCAACTAAAGTCTTTTCCGTTAGCTATCTGAATTTTCTTTTTTTTTTTTGAGACAGAGTCCCAAGCTGTCCCCCTGGGTAGACCACTGTGGCATCACAGCACACAGCAACCTCCAACTCCTGGGCTCAAGCGAGTCTCCTGCCTCTGCCTCCCAAGTAGCTGGGACCACAGGCGCCCACCACAACGCCTGGCCATTTTCTGGTTGCAGCCATCATTATTATTTGGCGGGGCCAGGCTGGACTTGAACCCGTAGCTATCTGAATTTTCAAAGAGAAAAAAACTAATGGCTTAATGGATTACCTTTGCCAAGGAACATGTTTCTCTTGTTGGAAATAACACCCCAGTCCTAAAGTGTGCTTGAGGAATTTCCGTAAGTAAGAGATGGATTTAGGATTATGAGCCTTTTAGTACCACAGAAAATAATGTATAAGTAGGATCTCCTTGTTAGTAAACAGATACTCTGCATTAAATAATTTATAAGATGACTGTGTGCCACGTATTAGCTTTTAAAACTCCCCCTTTTTTTTGAGACAGAGTCTCACTTCGTTACCCTCAGTAGAGTGCTGTGACGTCACAGCTCACAGCAACCTCAAAATCTTGGGCTTAAGCGATTCTCTTGCCTCAGCCTCCCGAGTAGCTGGGACTGCAGGCACCCACCACAACACCCGGCTACATTTTTGTTGTAGTTGTCAATGTTTAGCAGTCCCAGGCCAGGTTTGAACCCGCCAGCCCCCCGTGTATATGGCCAGTGCCCTGACCACTGAGCTAGGGTCACCAAGCCTTTTCCCCTCTTCTGATCAAGATACTGCATCTTTCTATCTATGCAAATGGAAAGAATTGGTATGAACCTACAGTTAATTTAAAAGCTTTTAGTGCTTCAAAAATTATGGTCGCCCACAGAATTTACTTTGGCTAATAGGCTAATCTGTACATGAGAAATCTTGTATGTTGTTTTGAAAGGTCAGACTAGTAGAGTGAGTTTCAAGCTTTCGCTTAAGGATAGGTTTTGTTTTTTTAAATTTCTGTCCATTGTAAATTGTGCTTTGGTAAACTGATGAAAACATACTCCTAGAAAAATGAGATTGTACAAGATAACTTCTTTTTCTTTTTTTTTTAATATAACTACTTTTTCTTTGATTATAATAGACATAAAATTGCTGTCAAAGATTTCTAAATGTTTTTATTTTTTGTTTCCATGCTTATCTTTTTTTTTTTTTTTTGAGACACAGTTTCACTATGTTGCCCTCAGTAGCGTCCTCTGGCGTCATAGCTCACAGCAACCTCCAACTCTTGGGCTTAAGCGATTCTCTTGCCTCAGCCTCCCAAGTAGCTGGGACTGCAGGCACCTGCCACAATGCCCAGCTGTTTTTTGGTGGCAGTTGTCATCTTGTTGTTTAGCAGGCCCAGGCTGAGTTTGGTGTATGTGTCCGGCGCCCTAACCAGTGAGTTATGGGCACCAAGCCATTTTTTCATACTTATCTTGTCATGAACCAGTAACAGTTTATGGGCAAAGACCATGCTCTGAGTAGAATGGATGAGAATACATGCATGGAAACTACCACCTATCCTTTTGAACCCCATCTGAATGGAATAACTGAAGACTCCTGAGGTTTATAGGTCTTCTTTTCCTCATTCAGTTAAGTCACTGTTCCATGAATAGCATTGCCCACTTATAGAACAGTAGAACTAAAGCAAACCTAGGGTTTGTTGCGGTTTCAGCAGCTCTTGTGTCTGTTTATTTACATTTTTCAGTTTAATGTTTCAATCTAAATTACCTGGAGTTGGAAGGATGTGCTATAGAACTTGAAGGTAGGTCCCTGAAAACCAACTAGTCCCTCAACAAGTTTTAAGAAGTTGGAGCCAGGTGCAGTAGCTCATGCCTGTGGTCCTAGCACTCTGGGAGGCTGAGGTGAGTGGATTGCTTGAGCTCAGGAGTTCCAGACCAACCTGAGCAAAAGCGAGTCCTCGTCTCTACGAAAAACAGAAAAATTAGCCTGGAATTGTGGTAGGTGCCTGTAGTCCCATGTACTCAGGAGGCTGAGGTGAGAGGATCGCTGGAGCCCAAGGGTTTGAGGTTGCTGTGAGCTATGGCACTTAACCCAGAGTGACAGATTGAGCCTCTGTCCAAAAAAGTTGGCAAAAGAGCTCTGTTTGAAAGTTGACTCTATGAGCTTGCTGTATGAACCTGTTCCCTTATACCAGTGGTTCTCAACCTTTCTAATACCTCAATGGGGCTGCAACCCACAGGTTGAGAACTGCTGCCTTATACTTAAATGAGGGTAGGAATGCCTCCTCTGTTAACCTGGATGTTAAATTCTGAAGTGCTCTGTGTGCGAGTATAAATCATTAAGCAAGTATGAGGGCACCTGTAGTCCCAGCTACTCAGGAGGCTAAAGGCAAGAGAATCGCCTAAGCCCAGGAGTTGGAAATTGCTATGCGCTGTGTAACACCATGGCACTCTACCGAGAGTGATAAAGTGAGACTATCTCTACCAAAAAAAAAAAAATGGTTAGCACCAGCTTTATTTGTCATTAGGAGAAAGCATTTCAGAATATCAAATCCATATTCACAGATATTTTGTATATAGTGAAGACAATGATTGTTTTTGTGGGTATGAAGATTTTGGTTTTTTGCCAAGTGTGTTCCCTGCTTCTGCCTCTCATCTGTTCAGTTTCACTTCTCTCTTCCTGTTTTTGGTGAAGGCTTACGTACTTGGAGCTAAAATACCTGTCCTGGAATCTCACTTTAGGATGGTAACTGTTTCCTAAAGCTTAATGATGTAAAGGCAGCTCACAGCTGAGGAGCCCTATCTCACTGACACAGCACCACGGTACGAGTACTGCTCGGAGGTCAGTCACCATAACTGTGACTTTCCGTTAACGTTTACTGCAAGTTCACCTCTAGAAATTTATCCTGTAGAGTTACTTCAGAAAGCACAGGTTAACAAAAGGTCAAGGGGTAAGGATTATCAAGGAGGTCTGTAAAAGTGAAAAATTGAGACCAATCTCAGTGTCTTTCTGAAAGATGATGGCTAAACAGATTACACAGTACAAGAGGAGCCCTGGGTGCAGGCGCTCATTTTCACGTTTCTGAAAGTAGAGCTCAGGTGGCTGATAGTCCGGCTGCTCCTGCTTAGGTACCAGAAAAACTTGCCTGTTACACTGTCTTCATTTTCCTACTTATTGAACATAAATGAGGTTTTGGCTATCTAGGAATATGGTTATTGTAGAACAGACTATATTTGACTTGAAAACTTGACAAATGAGGCAGAAATTTGAGATACAAAGGTTAAATACAATGTGAAAAGCTTGGTGATGATTTAGTGAGTAGGTCATGGAGGGGCCAGTGGCAGAATGACCTCTCCTCTAAATCTATTCATGGCTTCTCTTTTACCTTTCTTTACAAGTGCTGAGCCCCATGCTACCCAAAGACAGTAAACAGCGGTCTCTGATCTGTGTTCAGTATTGGAAGATGCTTAACAGGAGTCACATGTATACCTTCTGAGACATCATCGTGTTTCTTTGCTGGAATACTGTCAAGTGAAACATACCTCTGGTTGTCTCATGTTGATCAGGAATTTTTTTTTTTTTGGCCAGGGCTGGGTTTAAACCCACCACCTCCGGCATATGGCGCCAACACCCTACTCCTTTGAGCCACAGGTGCCGCCCGATCAATAATTTTTTTTTTTGAGACAGAGCCTCTCAAGCTGTCGCCCTACGTAGAGTGCTGTGGCATCACAGCTCACAGCAACCTCCAACTCCTGGGCTCAAGAGATTCTCCTGCCTCCGCCTCCCAAGTAGCTGGGACTACAGGTGCCTCCCACACGTCTGGCTATTTTTTTTTTGGTTGCAGCCATCATTGTTGTTTGGCAGGCCTGGGCTGGATTCAAACCTGCCAGCTCAGGTGTACATGGCTGGCGCCTTAGCCGCTTGAGCCACAGGCACCGATCCTTATCAGGAATTCTAATCGGCACTGATGAACTGTTCACTAATAAAAACACTTCATTTAGTGGGAAAAAAAATCCTTTCAAAATATGAGGTTGCCAAGGAAAAAATATTTTTAGGGACATAACTGCCTCAACAATCACTGGTTTGTTACATCAAAGGAATTTAGCCTACTTGCATGTACATTGTATACGACCAAATCTAAAGGCAAAATTTTAGATTTATTTTACATTGGCACTATCCTCTTTCCCACTTCCAATACTCAGTCTTCGATAAGCTTTACATAAAGCCCGCCAATATAGGGCGGCACCTGTGGCTCAAAGGAGTAAGGGCGCCAGCCCCATATGGTGGAGGTGGTGGTTCAAATCCAGCCCTGGCCAAAAACTGCCAAAAAGAAGTCCACCAATATTATAAAACATTGACTGAGTCTCCTGAAAGAGTAAGAGATGCAGATAGAGTTGAATGTATTAGTTAACAAGAGGAAGTCATCTCAGTTGAAGGACTAGTCTGATGTAATAGAAAGTTTGCCCAAGCAAACAAACATTTGAAACAAAGGTAGTATTGCTTCTTTTTTTTTTTTTCTTTTTTTGGTGAACAAACTATCCACAGTATGGACTGCTTGTGCGGAGAAGGACAATGAAGTTTGGGAAATAATGCCTAAGAAACATTAAGGAAAAACAGGCAAGTTGTAGGGTGAAATGTATAATTGATCCTATTTGGCTAAAAAGAAAATAAAATGTGTAGGGCCTGTGGCTCAGTGAGTAGGGCGCCGGCCCCCTATACCAAGGGTGATGGGTTCAAACGTGGCCCTCGAACTGCAACCAAAAAAAAATAGCCAGGCTTTGTGGCGAGCACCTGTAGTCCCAACTATTCAGGAGGCTGAGGCAAGAGAATCTCTTAAGCCCAAGAGTTGGAGGTTGCTGTGAGCTGTGTGATGCCATGGCACTCTACTGAGGGTGATAAAGTGAGACTCTAACTCCACAAAAAAAAAAAAGAAAGAAAATAAAATGTGTATATATTGTGGTATGTATATTGACAGTTGTGTTCATATATGCATAAGCAAGTCTGGAAGCATACACACCAAAGGAGAATTATAGTTAAAGTAGGGAATTATGGTTAAATTCAGTAACATGAATTTTAAAGGATTTATCACCTTTGTAATTAAACCAAACCCAAAACAACCACTTAATTTTTAAAAAGCAGTGGAAGCAATGTCCTCAGCATCCATATTCTTCTCAAGGATTGAAAAAGCTGATAGCTGAAATGGGTGGGTTCGCGTGCACAGAAGGGTGCGAGTGCTGCAGCTCACCCTCCCTGGGAGCAGCTGAGTTGTGTGCAGCTTGTGCTGACAGTGACCGTAGGGCTTTGCTCTGCTCTAATAAACCATAGTTCTGTTTGCTGCCTCCCTGGAAACTGGGCAGAAGAAACCTGTGCTGGGTAAATCTCAATGAAAATCAAGCTGGGGGTGGGGGAGGAGGGGATGGGTAACTTGACCCCTTTTGGGGTACAGTACCCTATTCGGGGTAAAAGGCACACTACTTTGACTCAATCTGTATAAAAACTATGTAAATGAAATGTCTATCCACTAATATCCCAAAATAAAAACAAAATTAAAAATAAGAAACCAATGCTGAATACATAAAAGCTGATGCCAGTGAGAGGGTATCCGCCATCCCCAGGATCCCTCTGGTATTGTCAAAGAGGCTGCACCAGAGTCGCATCCCTGCAGTTTCACCCTGTCCGGTGTGGCTCCTGGGTAATGGTTCCATGTCCAGCATTCTGTTCTGCCACCTCTGCTCTACCCAGTGTCTCAGCCTTGCCCCGCAGTCGTGTTCTCCCTCCGGGCTTGTCTCTGCATTCCTATCTTGGGCAGGATGTCCTGATAACCTCATCTCTCACTGCCCTGCTCCTCGGGTTTTTGCCGTCTTACGTGGGCTTCAGAGGACTGGGTTCTCTGTTTTAGCCCCCTTTACCGAGAACACCATGAAATGAGAATGTACAGTATGTACCTTTTGGGGTTCTTAGATCATAATCTCTGGAAGGACATTCTGTTGACAAAGCATATGTGTTCACTATGGCATCTTAATGCACTGCTGAGCCAGGTGGCACAAGTATCACATCTGTGAACTAAAAATAAAATCCTAAGCCTCTTGCTAACTGAGTAAGACCCTTCTTGGCCAAGGAACCCCCAGAAAAAAAGCCTTAAAAACTGAGCTGCCAGCCATGACTGGATGGGAGCTGGGAAGCACTATTACAGAGGTGCGTTTTCTCCTCACGACTCCTTACCTTGTTAAATAGGTTTATTTAGTCTCCCTATTCAGCATAAAATCCTGTTTCCTTTTGTCTCTCTCTTGAAACGTGTTCCTGGCTTATGGCCAGAGTAGTGTTTCCCAGCTTATCAGAATAGCCACTGCAAGTTGAGACCCCTGCCCAGAAATAAGTTCTCCTTTTTAAAAAAAATTTATAAACCTTACAGCTTTTAAAAATTAACACATTCTGGGGCAGCACCTGTGGCTTAGTGAGTAGGCGCTGGTCCCATATACCAAGGGTGGCGGGTTCAAACCCAGCCCCATCCAAACTGCAACAACAACAAAAATAGCTAAAAATTAACACACTCTTGTTTCAGCCCTTCCTAGAAACAGAAAGGACTACTAAATTACAATTAATATTCTGGAAGCACAAATTCCAGGTTAGTCATTTAGCAACAGTATGGACGGTGCTAATAAGGTGATGGTTTTCTGAATTGCTAAAGAATGTTTACTTTGGGTGGCGCCTATGGCTCAAAGGAGTAGGCCACCAGCCCCATTTGCCAGAGAGGTTCAAACCCAGCCCTGGCCAAAAACCACAAAAAAAAAGTTTACTGTTAGAACCCATGTGATGAGCTGCATTGTCATTTGAAACACATGCCCAGGGTTGTGGGGTTGTGGTCGAGGGTGTCATGCTGAGCCCTGACTACAGACATCTCCTAGAGCCACTGAGCTCTTGACAGGAGTGGGCTCACACACGAAGAACCAGGGGCTTTTTTCAGGTTTTTTTATTCATTCTTTAAAACATTCCCTCCCCTCCTCCCCCCCCCGTCAGAAACGCAACAGCTTAACATTTATACTGCCCAATCTATGATTTATTTTCTCTTTTTGAAAAATACACAAAAACCTTAGGCTGTGGTGTCAAAAACTTTCCATAGGAATGTTGATGATGGGGGATGGTATTTAAAAGTGCAAAGTAAACCCTTTTTTCTAAGAAATGGAAAGCTGCAGGAATAACCTTTCCTGTGATCTTTGAAGGAGCAATTTAGTTGACATCTGAGTTTGCTATGGAGGCTCCTCACTCAGTATTCTCTTCCATCTCCTTTTATGATGAAGGCCACCAGGCCTGACTTCTGACAAGCTGAAGAGCAGAGTTCTAAAAAGCAGGTAGTGTGAAAGAGGATAGACTTGCGCCAGCCAGTTTCTACGAGTGGGTTTTGCAGATTATCCTAAATTCCCTTGTTTCTCAGGAATTCCTCACCCTGTTTCTTCATGGCACTGGAAACTGTCCTGACAGGGGCCTGGTTCCTCTGACTGCAGCTGACGGATAGCGTACAAGAGTGTGTGTTTACAGGTGTGTGCAGGAGGTAGCGTGAGGGTGGGTGGCTTCCATGAGCCAGGTTTAAGAGCTATATGTAACCCTCTTCTCTCTTGCCTCTGAATCAAGTGGTGCCTTCGGAGCTATTCTCTGCATCACTGATAGTTCCTGCCTCAATATTCCACAAGATCTCTCCCTGTAGCTTTGGGCTCACTGGTTAGGGAAAGGCCTAACTTCTCCAGGCACCTCCTTTACCTGTCACATGGGAAATAGAAAAGACATGAACACTGGGGACCGGACAGGAGGGAGAAGAGAAAGGAATGTTCTAACACTTTTTCACCTTTGCCTGGGTGAATTTGCAGCTGAGGACTGGAAACGCATCATAATGGGGATGGTACCTTGGGTCTGTAGCTATGATTATTGGAGTGAGAGAAGAGAATGGGAAATAAATTCATGCCTGCTTTAAGAGCTTGCCAAACGGCAGCTGTGACGGAGAAACTTTCAGGTGAACATAGTGACCAACAACCTGGGAGAATAAGGGCCAAGGACAGCTGTAGTCCAACCCCCAATCTCACTTGGAGCCCAATTTCTAATTTTTAGTACTTTCCAATACAGCTTTCCAGATCCTTGAAGAATTCTTAAGGATGCTGAAGTGGCTCAGAGAGCTCCATGCATACTGTAGGCTTTTCTTGATCCCTTGACTGTAAGGCAGGTAAGGGCCAAGTGTTCCTCAGCCCAGGCAGGAGACACGAAGTACTAGTGACTGAGAGGGACAGATCCGAGGCTCAAGATCACTGATTTTCCAGCTTGTCAGGAGGCCAGAGACTGCCTGTAGCAGAGATGAGCTGTTATTTTCCTCACACTAGCCTAAGTTTGGGCCATGGGAGAGAAATTCCAACTGATGCTGGACATTCCTTGTGGCCAAAGCTGTTCCCTTGGGAGTATATTGAGTCCCTTTCCCTGAAGCTCCAAGCCATGGGGACTCACCCCTGAGCAACTCACTACAACACAGAATAGCATCCCCCACCCCTGAGTCTCCTTCTGCCTCTCCTAAGGCAGGAGATTGTCTAAAAGCCTCTGGTTTCCCGGCAATAGGTTCTACAGCAGTGTAGGCGACTATGAGGGGGTTGACAGAGCAGATGAGCACAAAGGCACAGACAGCGTGTTCCAGTACTGGCCATACATCAGTGTGGAGATGCCATGGCCTCTGATATGGGGACTTCTGCCACAGGCCAGCCCCCCGGCCAGAGCAAGTAGCACGAGCAGGCAGCCAGCACCTACACTGTGCCCTGGCTATGGGTCAGCATGGCCCTGAAGCTGCAGCCAGGCAAAGATCCTGTTCAAAGCCTCAGTCACTCTTCTCCTTGCGCTTAGTGTGAGTTCTAGAAATGATTGTCCCAGCCACAGTCTTCAACTCCATGCGGTCAGCTGTCCCATCAGCAGCTAGCAGCTGCGGCAAGACCACGGGAGGCCAGCAGGCTATGGCTCTCATGGCCAAACCATTGGAGAATGGTTTCCTCTTGAGGTAGGGATGCAGTTAGGCCCAGTCTTGGCTAACACTCAACATCTTGTAGTTCAATCTCCTCAGTTGTGCTTTCTGCAAAGCAAAGGACAAGTCACTGAGTTGGAAACCAGCCGCACAGTGCTTTCTTTATGAGAAGGTAACTCATGTCACCCCAGCCTCAAAACCATGCATGGATTATCCCAGGGCCTAGGGAGTTACCTTTGAGTTTGTGTCTTCTCTTCCTCTGGAATTTATACGCACACTTATTACAAATCCACATGAGGCTGATTAATACCGCGGCCACAGCAGCAAGAAAAGCAAGGAAGACAGCCACAAAGTGCAGGTCTTCATAGAGGATCTCTATAGGGTGGGGGAGGAAAGATGAGAAAACATCCCTTTTAATATTGCACAGCTGGCCTCCTACACACTCCAAGTCCAGAGAGGTGCCCAGCCCAGGGCCGTCTTACCAGAGACGTGCAGCACAATGGTGCCAAACTGGCTGCTCCCTAGGCGCTCAGTCACAGTGATGACATAGTACCCGGAATCCCTCACACCCACGCTGAAGAGCTGGAGGGAGCCATTGTCGAAGGTGCAGACTCTGCCCTGGTGGCTTTGGGAGATGTTGGCCTGAGTCCCTGGCTGCCACACCACGATCTTCTGTGCATCCCAGTTGGACGTATATGTCCATTCAATGGTGGGCACTCCGTGACAGGAATATTCAACCGAAAGCAAGATGTCTTGTTCCACAGTGGCATTGATGGTGGACTGGGGAATGTACAGGGACACTCCCTGACCTGCAGGATGAGATAACATGTTAGATGTTAGATAACATGGGCACACTCACATGAATTTATATTGAAGTGAGTTTATGGGAACAATTCATGAATTTGTTTCACAGATTTTTACTGAGTACCTATTACGTGCCAGGCACTGTTCTAGGTTCTAGTGCCAAAGCTATAGTAGTGAACAGGAAACAGGGCTCCCTGGCTCACGTTCTATAAAGGAGGCATACAGAGGATAAAGAAGCCCACAAGGTGAGTTTAGATAGTGAAAAACACTTAAAAGATAATAGACAGGATACTAGCGACTGGGGTTGGGGTGGAGGTGCACACAACATCAGATTGGATGGCCAGGGGAGACCTTACAGAGGAAAGGACACTGGAGATGAAACCCAGAGCTCACGGAGGAGGAGGAGAGGGAAGAAACAGAGAAGAAGGAACGGGAGGAGAAGGCCTCCAACCGCCCTTCAGGCTCTGGGAACAATAAATGCAAAACCCACTTGGTGAGAATGAGCAAGAGGTGTTTGAGGACGGCAAGGTGTGAAGGCAGCCAGCAGGCTGGGATGCAGTGAGCCATGCGGAGGGTTAACGGAGGAAGCTGGAGAGCTGGCTGGAAGCCAAGTCATGATGGCAGGTCATCTGGGGGATGGGAAGCCATAGGAGGGCTCAGGCAAGAGCATGATATTCCCCATTAAGCTGAGAACATCTGTTGTGGGGAGTATACTGGACAGTAAGGGGGTGCTATGGTTTGAATTAGGATAATGCCATCATCACAGGAGTGGGTTGTTGTAAAAGGATGAGTCCAGCCCCCTTCCCTCTCCTGAGCTCATGCTATCTTGCTCTTCTGCCTTCTGCTATGGCAGGTGGCAGCAGGAAGGCCCTCCCCAGATAAGTCTCCTCCATCCTGGATTTCTCAGTCTCCAGAACCTCTCTATCAAAAAAAAAAAAAAAGAACCAGGCATGGGTGATGTGTACCTGTAATCCCAGCTACTTGAAGGCTAAGGCAAGAGGATTGCTTGAGCTCAGGAGTTTGAGGTTGCTGTGAGCTGCAACATCACTGCACTCTACTCTAGCTTTCAAGCTCTCAGACAACAGAGCAAGACCCTGTCTCAAAAAAAAAAAAAAAAATGGCCAGGTATGATGGCTCACACCTATAATCCTAAAACACTGGGAGGCCAAGGTAGGTGGATTACCTATGCTCAGGAGTTTGAGACCAGTCTGAGCAAGAGTGAGACCCCATCTCTACTAAAAATAGAAAAAATTAGCTGGGTGTTGTGGTGGGCACCTGTAATCCCTGCTATGTGGGAGGCTGAGGCAAGAGGGTTACTTGAGCCCAGGAGTTTGAGGTTGCTGTGAGCTGTGGCACCAGAGCATGCCAGCCTGGGGCAACAGAGTGAGACTCTGCATCAAAGAAAAAAAAAAGTCAATGCAGGAGGTAGATAAGAGACCACCTTGGAGATCAGTGAAAAGCAGTCTGATTTGGGATATACATTCAGAAGTAGGACAGAAAAAGCTGATCAATTGGATGGGGCAGGTGGAGCAGAGGGGCATCAGAGATTTCTTGATGAGCATGTGTTTGAGCAGGTGAACAGTGGTGCCATTGGCTGAGACTGTTTACAGACGTTGTCACACATGTACTGAGTGGGTCCCACATGTCACCCCTGTGCTATCTGCTCTACATTCATCATTTCAGGAAAGCCTCAGACTCCTTAGGGCTAAATAGCTTGTCCAAGTTCCCTCTGCAGGTCTGAGACTCCTACAAGGCCTGCTGACTCATTTAACCTCTGTACTCAAAGTCAGTGGTAGGCAATGGAGGACACAAGATGGGACAAATTCCTCCCACATGGAGTGAAGTGGCCAGGGCTGGCAGGAGGCTGGAGGCAGACTAGGGCAGGGTTTGAGCTTGGAGCCCGTCCCTTGGTTCCCAGCTCCATTGCCTGTCTGGCCCCTTCACTCTGGCTGTCCAGTTCTCCACCAGTCCCTGCTGGGGCTCTTGGTGGCAACATCTGTCACTTTTTCAGGACTTTCTCACTGTCTACTCCCTTCCATCCATGTCTCTCTCCTAAGGTGACTGGAGATAATTCAGTAAATTTCATACTAAAAAAATTGGGGATCAGTAGTGTTTAAGAGTTATAGCTGCTGGCTCAGCGCCTTGTGCACAGTGGTTACGGCGCCAGCCACATGCACCAAGGCTGGCAGGTTTGAACCCAGCCTGGGACTGCTAAACAACAATGACAACCACAACAACAACAACAAAAAAAATAGCTAGGTGTTGTGGCGAGCATTGGTGGTCCCAGCTATTTGGGAGGCTGAAGCAAGAGAATCGTTTAAGACCGAGAGTTTGAGGTTGCTGTGAGCTGTGATGCCACAGTACTCTACCGAGGGCGACATAGTGAGACTCTGTCTCAAAAAAACAAAAAAAGAGTTATGGCTGCTAAGTAACAAATGCTTTTTTTCTCTCCAAACTTTGTATTTTTAATTATTACTTTTTTCTTTTTAGAATAATTAGTCCTGATTACCAGAAGGAAAGCTGTATTTTATTTTTTTTTTGTAGAGACAGAGTCTCACTTTATCACCCTTGGTAGAGTGCTGTGGTGTCACACAGCTCACAGCAACCTCCAACTTCTGGGCTTTGGCGATTCTCTTGCCTCAGCCTCCCAAGTAGCTGGGACTACAGGCACCTGCCACAACGCCCGGCTATTTTTTTTTTGCTGCAGTTTGGTCAGGGCCAGGTTTGAACTCGCCACCCTTGGTATATGGGGCTGGCGTCCTACCCACTGAGCCACAGGCGCCGCCCAAAACTATTTTTTTAAATGTTAAAAGTTGGTCTAGTCATAGTGGCTCATTCCTATCATCCTAGCACTCTGGGAAGCTGAGGTGGGTGGATTGCTTGAGCTCAGGCCTGAGCAAGAGCAAGACCCTGTGTCTACTAGAAATCAAAAAACTAGTCAGATGTTGTGGTGGGAACCTATAGTCCCAGCTACTGGAAAGGCTGAGGGAAGAGAAGCATCTGGCCCAAGAGATTGAGGTTGCTTGAGCTTTGATGATGCCATGGCACTCAACCCAGGGCAACAGAGTGAGACTCTGTCTTACGCACAAAAAAAATAAATAAAAATGTGAAAAGTTGAAAGTCATGTATGATTAACATCTATATAGCCTCTCCTAGATTCACCAGTTGTTAACATTTTACCACATTTACTTTCTCTCTCTATATATATTTTTAACTACAAATATTTTAGAAATTTTGTTGAACCATTTGAACTTAAGTTGCAGACATCTTGACACTTCACCTAAGAACAAGCCATTCTTGTATATAACCACGTTGTAATATACCCAAGAAATTGAACATTGTTATAATATTTCTTTTTTTTTTTTTTTTGAGATAGAGCCTCAAGCTATCCCCCTGGGTAGAGTGCCCTGGCATCACAGCTCACAGCAACCTCCAACTCCTGGGCTCAAGCCAGTCTCCTGCCTCCGTCTCCCAAGTAGCTGGGACCACAGGCCCCGCCACAACACCTGGCCATTGTTTTTTTTTTGGCTGCAGCCGTCATTATTGTTTGGCGGGCTGGGCTGGATTTGAACCCGCCACCTTAGGTGTATGTGGCTGGCACCCTAGCCGCTTGAGCCACAGGCGCCAAGCCATAATATTTCTGATATATAGTATATTCAAATTCTCCTAATTGTCCACAAAAATGACTTTTCTGACTGCTTTTCTGTTTTAATGAAGAATCCAATCAAGGATTGCTCACTGAATCTGGTTATCATGTCTTTGAATTATTTTTGGAGACAGAGTCTCACTCTGCTGTCCCAGGCTAGAGTACCATGGTGTCATAGCACACAGCAACCTCAAACTCCTGGGTTCAAGCGATCTTCCTGTTCCAGCTCCTGGGCAGCTGGGACTGCAGGCGCCTGCCACTACACCTGGCTGATCTTTTCTATTTTTTAGTAGAGGTGGTATCCCACTCTTGCTCAGGCTGGTCTATGAACTCCTGAGCTCAAGAGATCCTCCCACCCTGCCTTCCCAAAACTAGGATTATTTCAAGCATGAGCCACTATGCCTGGCCACCCCTTTCAATTTAGTAAAATTTTCCAAACTTTGTGTATGTGTGTGTGGCTTTGAGGATATTAAAATTTTATGGAGTCCTGGTCTGTTGTCTTATAGCATGCCGCAGTCTGAATTGTTTAGAATAAGGGTAAAAATACTGCAAAGGTAATGTTTTCTTGTTGCATCACCCCAGGAGGCAAATAATGCGGGTTTGTCCCATTGTTGGGAAACCTAAGTTTAATCACTTGGGTGACATTAACACATGTATCTGACAAGTCTCTTTTAGGAAGAGTACCTTTTCCCATGTCAGTGGTAACTCATCTGCGAGATGATACTTCGAGACCATGTGACCACCTTGCCACCCAGCAACTGTGAACACACAGCCCTTCACTTCCACTGATGAGCCTCTCCTACACTAAATTGAAAATAACAGTTTTCCAATCTGATCCTTCCTCCTAGATTTGTTGGCTGGCCTTCTTCTGTATAGAAGAACTCTTTCTCTGTGCTTCTTCCACTCTTTTCTTCCCAATGTCTCTATAGACCCTTTTTTTAGTATGTCAAACTTCATTATAATCATCATGATTTTTCCTGCTGGGTTGTCTGTATTTGGCCAGTGGGAGCCTGGCCAGGCCATTTGTGAGTTCTTTGAATGCTCTTTGCTGTTTTTTGAGCCTTTCCTTGAATTGATTGCATTTTAACAAGGGCCCTCACGTTTTAGAGCCAAAGATTGGGAAATTGGGGATTGGGGGAGATTGGTGAGATCATTTTGAACAGGTGGTCCTTTTGCATTCCAGGTTCATAATACATGCGGTGGCCACTAGTTCTGTTAACAGGCCACCTCTGGGGATAGAAGCCCAGGACAGAGTCTTGGTATCACATTATCCGCACATAAGAGCTTCATTTAAACAATCACATTCTGTCCAAGGTGGAAGGCACATAACTGGCCAACTTTCCTCTCAGTGTGGGAATTCAAAGAGCTCATCATTCAACTCTGTTTGGCCTCCTCCTTACAGGGACAGAGAGTTCTCTACTCACAGGGCGCTCATTTCCCATTTGGAGAAGTTCTGTTTAGAAAGCTCCCTTCAATTCCAACTTTTGCAGTAATATGGACTATAGAAATTCTCTCCCAGGACGGGGAGCCCTTCAGACACCCAAGGACTATTCTCATGACTCCCTGGATCCCTCCTTCACATTCAAACCCTCAATGTGTGACACAGTTATCCTTTAACATAAAACAAAAATACAGAGTTTAAGTTTACAGGAGTAAAGAAAGCCGAGGTCAAATTCTAGGTCAGCCCTTGGAGGGCAGAAATCATGTGTCCCCTGCCCCCAGCACAATGTCTGGCACATGGTGGTTGGCCAATAAATGTTTGTTGAGTGAATGACCAGATATTTATAGCAACAAGAAGCATGGGTTATTTCATACTAGGGAGGGTGCTGCTTCAGTGGCTTGAAAAATTAAGTACATCCAAAAGCCAACATCGGGAAGAGAACGATAGTTAACAAACGCTTATGCACCAGTCCTGTGCACTTCACAGGCATTATCTCTTTTGCTTTTACAGGAAAGTCAGTCACATGCCCACATAGCTAGTAAATAAAGGCAGGGTTTCAAATGTTGTGACTATCTACCTATCTATCCATCCTCTATTTACCTGTTTCCTGATTTCTCGGACCCGAAGTATGAGCAATTAAAATAGCAATTACTATAAGATTTGGAGAACTACATTTAGAATTAGTGACAAATCTGTATCATGGCCTCTGGGCATGTCAAGTACTTTTTTTCAGAGACAGAGTCTCACTTTATCGCCCTCAGTAGAGTATCTTGGCATCACAGCTCACAGCAACCTCCAACTCCTGGGCTTAGGTGATTCTCTTGCCTCAGCCTCCCAAGTCACTGGGACTACAGGCGCCCGCCACAGTGCCTGGCTATTTTTTTGTTGCAGTGTGACTGGGCTGGGTTCGAACCCGCCACCCTCGGTATATGGGGCCAGCACTCTACTCACTGAGCCACAGGCGCCGTCCCTCAAGTACATTTTGTTAACTGTGTTGGTCAAGGTGTTACTGACAGGATTAGTCTCCTGGGGGACTATCAGCCCTTTTCATAGGCTTAGGGAACTTCACTTTGAGCCTTTCAGTTACTTTGGCCCAAGAAACAGCAAAAATGAAAAACAAGGGCAGCGCCCGTGGCTCAGTGAGTAGGGCGCCAGCCCCATGTACCGAGCGGGTACAAACCTGGCCCCGGCCAAAACTGCAACAACAACAACAAAATAGCCAGGCGTTGTGGCGGGCGCCTGTAGTCCCAGCTACTCAGGAGGTTGAGGCAAGAGAATTGCCTAAGCCCAAGAGCTGGAGGTTGCTGTGAGCTGTGACACCACAGCACTCTACTGAGGGCGACAAAGTAAGACTGTCTCTTAAACAAAACAAAACAAAACAACTAAAAAAACCAAATATAACAACTCCGTTTCTCAGATACTGATAGAGCTATAAACTGGCTGACTGGTTGTTTTGGTCTCTGTACTTTCTCTTAACCGGAAAAACTCTTTTAAAAAATTTAAATATTTAACTCACAAATGAAGATTATACATGGGCAAGGTTTACAGCATGATGATTTGATACATCTGTATGTTGTATAATGATTATCACAGTTAACACATCCATCACCAGCCACACAGAATTTGTTTATCTTATAACTAAAAGTTTGGATCCTCTGACCAACATCTCCCCCTTTCTTCCACCCTCCCTGGAAATGACCATTCTACTCTGTTCCTATGAACTCCATCTTTTTAGATTCTCCCTGTAAGTGAAATTATACAATATTCATCTTCCTGCGTCTAGCTTATTTCATTTAGCGTAATGTCTATGTGTTATGAATGGCAAGATTTCCTTCTTTTGTAGCTGAATAATCTCTCTCTATATATATAATATATAGTTTGATGTTGTCCCACTATATATAAATATACATACATACATATATATATATGTATATATATAGAGAGAGATTAATATATTTAATCCACTCATCTAACAGTGAGCACTCCAGTAGTTTCCATGCCATGTCTTGGCTATTGTGAATACGCCACGATGTGCAGAGGGTGCACATACATCTTTGACGCTCTAATTTCAGTTCCTTTGAATATATATCCAGCAGGATTGCTGGATCTTATGGCAGTTCTACTTCTAATGTTTTAAGGAATAACCATATTGTTTCTCACAACAGTTATACCAATTTGCATTCCCGCCCACAGGGTACAAGTGTTTCCTTTTCTCCACATCCTTGCCAGCATTTGTTACCTGGTCTTTTTGATAATAGTTATACTACCAGGCATGACTTCTCACTGTGGCTTTAATGTGCATTGCCTGATGATTAGTGATGTTGAGCACACTGTCACGTTCCTGTTAGTCCTGTGCATGTCTTCTTCAGAGAAATAACTATTCGGGTCCTTTGCTCATTTAAAAATTAGATTATTTGGGCTTTTGGCTATTGAGTTATATGAGTTCCTTGTATATTTTGGATATTAACCCCTTCCTAGATTTGAAAATGTTTGAGAAAATATTTGTGTTTTCATTTTGTTGATTGTTTCCTTTGCTGTGTAGAAGTTTTTAGTTTGATGTTGTCTCATTTATTTTTGTTTTTGTTGCTTGTGCTTTTGGTGTCATATCCAAAAAGTCATTGCCAAGACCACTGTCAAGTTTTTCCCTAGGAGTTTTAGGGTTTTAGGTCTTACATTTAAGTGTTCAATCACCATTTGTGAGCGGTGTAAGATAAAGGTCCAAGTTCATTCTTTTGCATGTGGATAATTAGTTTATCTAAAACCATTTATGAAAAGACTATTCTTTCTCATTGTAAATTGCTGGTACCCTTGTCAAACATTAGTTGACCATAAATGCTTGGGTTTGTTTCCGGGCTCTCTATTTTGTTCCATTGGTCTATGTGTCTCATTTTATACCAGTATCATACTGTTTTGATTACAAAGCTTTGTGAGTTTACTTTAAAATCAGAAAGTGTGATGCCTTCAGCTTTGTTCTTTTTTCTCAAGATTACTCTGGCTATTCAAGGTCTTTTGTGGTTCTAGTAAATTTTAGAATTGTTTTCCTTTCCTTTTCCTCTTTTTTTTTGGATTTGTTTCTCTCCCCCCTCTTCACTTCTCTTCTCTTCAGCTTACAGAGTCTCACTGTGTCACCCCAGGTTAGAGTGCCATCGTGTCAGCTTACCTCACAGCAACCTCAAACTTTTGAGCTCAAGCAATCCTTCTACTTCAGCTTCCCAAGCAGCTGGAACTAGAGGTGCATACCACAATGCCCGGCTAGGTTTTTTTCTATTTTTAGTAGAGATGGAGTCTTCCCTTTGCTCAGGCTGGTCTCGAACCCCTGAGCACAAGCAAGCCTCCTGCCTTGGCCTCCCAAGAATGCCAGGATAACAGATATAAGGTACCCTGGGATTGTTTTTTCAATTTCTGTGAAGGACACTATTGAAATTTTGATAGTGATTACACTGAATTTATAGATTACTTTGGATAATAGGAATATTTTAACAATATTAATTCTTTCTGTATATGAACATGAGAGAACTTTCCATTCATTTGTATCTTCTTCAATTTCTTTTGTCAATGTCTTATAGTTTTGTGCCCTGTAACTTACTGAATTTATTAACTTTAACAATTTTTAGTAGAATTAAGATTTTCTACATATAAGATCATGTTATCTGTAAATAATTTGTTCTTCTTCCTTTCTGATTTGGATGTCTCTTATTTCCCTTTCTTGCCTAATTACTCTAAAACTTCCAGTACCATGGTAGAGTGGGCACCCTTCTCTTGTTTCATGCTTTTTTTTTTTTTTTGAGACAGAATCTCAAGCTGTCACCCTGGGTAGAGTGTGGTGGCATCACAGCTCACAGCAACCTCCAGCTCCTTGGCTCAAGCGATTTACTTGCTTCTACCTCTCAAATAACTGGGACTACAGGCACCTGCCACAATGTCCGTCTATTTTTTGGTTGCAGTTATCATTGGTGTTTGGCAGGCCTGGGCTGGATTCGAACCCGCCAGCTCCGGTGTATGTGGCTGGCACCTTAGCTGCTTGAGCCACAGGCGTTGAGCCACTCTTGTTCCTCTTGTAGAGGAAAAGCTTTCAAGTTTTCACCCTTGAGTTTGATGAGATTAGACGTGAGTTTGTCATATGTAGCCTTTATTTCGTTTCAATGCATTGCTTCTATACCTAATTTGTTAATTGTTTATCACAAAAGGATGTTGAATTTGTCAAATGCTTTTTCTGCATCTATTAGTATGATTACTTGGTTTTTTCCCCCATTCTGTTAATATGGTGTACCATGCTTATTAATTTGTATATGTTGAACTATTCTTCCATCCTAGGGATAAATCCCACTTGATTATGGCATATGATCCTTTTAATGTGCTGCTGAATTCAATTTACTAGTATTTTGCCGAGGATTTTTGCATCTATGTTCATCAGGAATATTGGCCTGTAATTTTCTTTTTTTGTAGTGTTCTCATCTGGCTTTGACATCAGGGTAATGCTGGTCTGGTACAATGTGTTTGGAAGTGTTCCCACCTCTGTGATTTCCTGGAAGAGTTTGAGTAGGAGTGGCATCAATTCTTTAAATGTTTGGTGGAATTCACTAGTTAAGTCATTTGGTCATGGGCTTTTCTTTTCTGTAAGGTTTTTGATACTGATTAAATCTTTCTCGTTATTGGTCTGTTAAGTTTTCTATTTCTTCATGATTCAGTCGTGGCAGGCAGCTATGATTCTAGGAATTAATCTATTTCTTCTAGGTTATCCAACTTGTTGGCGTATAATTGTTCACAGTAGTGATATAGTTTGGATGTTTGGCCCCTCCAAATCTCATGTTGAAATTCTTTTTTTTTTTTTCGAAACAAAGATTTACTATCACCCTCAGTAGAGTGCCATGGTGTCACAGCTCACAGGAACCTCAAGTCTTGAACTTAAGAGATTCTCTTGCCTCAGTCTCCCAAGTAGCTGGGACTACAGGCAGCAATCACAATGCCCAACCTTTTTTTTTTTTTTTTTTTGCTGCAGTTGTCATTGTTGTTTAGCTGGCCCTGGCTGGGCTTGAACCTGCCAGCCTCGGTGCATGTGGTTGGCGCCATAACCACTGTGCTGCAGGCACTGAGCCATCTTGAAATTCTATCTCCAGTGTAGGTGGGATGAGTGGGAGGTGTCTGGGTCATAAGGACAGATGCCTCATGAATGGCTGGCTGCCCTCACCATAGTAATGAGTGAGTTCTCACTGTATTAGTTTATGTGAGAGCTGGTTGCTTAAAGAAGCCTGACACCAGCTCCTCTCTCTAGCTACTTCACTCTCCATGTGACACACCTGTTTCTCCTTCACTTTCTGCTTTGATTAAAAGCTCCCTCAAGCCCTTAGTAAAAGCGGATGCTGGCGCCATGCTTCTTGTACAGTCTGCAGAACTATGAAGCAAATAGACTACTTTTCTTCATAAATTAGCTAGTGTCAGGTATTTCCTTTATAGCAATGCAAAATGGACTAACAAGCAGCTCATTATACTTTTTGTATTCTTTCGTACCCACTGTAATGTCATCTCCTCATTCATTTCCAATTTTGAATCTTTTCTCTCTTTTTTTAGTCTACTAAAAGTTTGCCTATTCTGTTTATCTTTTCAAAAAGCCAACTCGGTTTCATTGACTTTTTCTATTCTTTTTGTAGCCTTTATTTCATTTATTTCTGATGTAATCTTTATGATTTCCTTTCTTCTGCTAACTTTGGGCTTAGTTTTTTCTTCTTTTTCAGTTCCCTAAAGAGTAAACTGAGGTTGCTTATTTGACACCTTTGCCTTATGTAGGCATATAGACTTTCCTCTTAGAACTGCTTTTCCTGCATCCCATAAATTTTGGTATGTTGTGTTTCCATTTTTGTTCAAGATATTTTTAAATTTTCCTTTTCATTGCTTCTTTGACCCACTAGTTATTCAGGAGTATGTTAACTTCCACATATTTGAGAATTTCCCCATTTTCCTTCTGTTACTGACTGACTTCTAGTTTCATATCATGGTCAGAAACGATACTTGAGATGATTTAAATATTTTAGGGGGAAGACAGAGTCTCACTCTATTTCCCTGGATAAAGTACGCTGGTGTCGCAGCTCACAGCAACCTCAAACTCTTGGGCTTAAGAGATCCTCTTGCCTCAGCCTCCTGAGTAGCTGGGACTACAGTGTCCTCCATCATGACTGGCTAGTTTTTCTATTTTTAGTAGAGATGGGGTCTAACTCTTGTTCAGGCTGGCCTCCAGCTCCTGAGCTCAGGCAATTCACCTACCATGGCCTCCCAGAGTGCTAGGATTTCATGGATCACACGTATGAGCCACTGTACCTGACTGTTTTACATCTTGAATTTGTTAAGATTTGAGAAAAACCTCCTCTTAATCAGACAGATTAACCAAGCATTTAACTAGGTTTTAGGAACAAAGGTTTCTCTTGCTGTCAATCTACAACATGTAATTAGAAATAAGTGCTTTATAGTAAAAATGGATAATTAACAGTTTCAAGGGTTTTAAGGCAAACTTCTTGAGAACTGTTTAAAAAGTTGAAAGAATGAGTAACCAGCACTGTACCTTACACTAAAATGATTCCAGAATAAGTTCAGATTAACTTAGTGGCTAGGACAATATTCAAAACTGGTTCAAATGTTCTACTCAAGGAGGATGGTTCAGTATATCAGATTT
>NW_003852396.1:9404179-9410956 GCF_000181295.1 Otolemur garnettii | reverse complement strand
AAGGGTACATGTGAATCTTTATAAATGCAGAATATAAATGTCTTAACACAATAACTAAGAAAATGCCATGAAGGCTATGTTAACCAGTTTGGTGAAAATATTTCAGATTGTATATAAAACCAGCACATTGTACCCCATGACTGCTTTAATGCACACAGCTATGATTTAATAAAAATAAAAAATAAAAAAGTTATCTTTGCATCTTCATTTGAATTCTATGTGAAAACAAAGAGGAACTAAATTTCTAACCATCTCTCAGATAGATAAAGCTATCTTCCCTTAAAGAGCAAGTCACAGAACTGAAGTTTTAGCAGGACATAAGTCACTAGAACCTGAACCAAAGGGCTTCTTGGAAATCTAATTTCTTGGAGCTGGTGAGATCCTCTAGGAACTAATAGGAAGGCTATTGAGAGAAAATACTCGAAGTATTAGCAGGTAAAGCTGATTACTGAGCAATGGGCTGGAAAAAAATAATCAGAATGGTTACTTATCCCTATTCTTACAAATAAATCACACAAATTGTGATTTTTTAGTTTAAAAAAAATGATTATAAGAAGGGGGGCTGGGTGCAATGGCTCATGCCTGTAGTCCTAGCACTCTGGGAGGCCGAGGCAGGAGGATTGCTTGAGCTCAAGTATTCAAGACCAGCCTGAGCAAGAGTGAGACCCTGGTCTCTACTAAAAATAGAAAAACTATCCAGGCATTGTGATACCTGTGATGCCTGTAGTCCCAGGTATTCGGGAGGCTGAGGCAAGAGTGATAGAATCAAGGTACCTGCCCAAATAAACTTGACTGGTCCAGGTAGGGTCATACTCATGTCCCTCTCAGGAAATAGGAATGCCATCAATCCTGGTGACCCTAAACCTTTAAATCCACGTGTGGATTTCTCCCTAGTCGGGAATCTCACCCCACCTGCACTCTAGGTGGAATAAAGGTCACTTTAATCCCATGAATTGGATCTCCATTTTCATTTTGTCTTGAGTTTCGGAATGATCTTATCCTTGGGTCTGGAACCTTTCAAAGAGGAGCTCTTGAGCTCAAGGGTTTGAGGTTGCTGTGAGCTATGACACCATAGCACTCTACTCAGGGTGAAAGAGTGAGACTGTCTCAAGAGAAAAAAAAGGTGGGTGGGAAATATTTCCTGAAATCACAACAAAGATGAATACTATTCAGACAACAGTTATAGTGGATAACAACTAATGATGAAACAGATATATCACCAACATGGTCTCTGAGTTTAAGGAGTCAGAGTTACACCTTAATCAGGATAACTCATTTTCACCTAATTTAACTAGAAAACCACTAATCTAGCAGAAAGATGCAGCTGAGAGCTAGAAAATAAGCAACACTGTCATTGTCATCCTTGTCAAGCCTTTAAGCAACTAGCATACAAGTCATAAAACCTAGCATTTAGGAGTTTGGGTTGTTTCTTTTTTTGAGACATGGTCTCATTTTTTGGCCCAGGCTGGAGTGCACCATCATAGCTTACTTGATCTGCAGCCTTGCACTCTGGGCCTCAAGCAATCCTCCCCTCTCAGCTCCCCCAAAGTGCTGAGATTATAGGGTGAGACACCACAACTAGCCAGGTTCAGGAGTTCAGTTCAGAAAACTATTGGAGTCGGCTGATGGAGTGATGAACTGCATTATAAACAAATTATTTCATGAGTAGTGAGGTGTAGCAGAGACACATGATGTGAGACATCCTTGCTGGGAGAACTGGAGAAAGTCCTTAACTCAGGGGAGCCTGAGCTCTCCCGGGAATGAGGAGAGATGACACAGCTAAGTCCCAGCAACAGGCTAGGCACTGAGCAAAGACCCAGCACTCCGTGATTGTCCAGGAACTGCAGGCCCCACCACTCTCTCCTCTCTGATCAGGTCTGTCACTGGCCTCACGGTGACTGACCACCTCTCCCAGTTTGCCCAAGACTGAGGGATTTCCCAGG
The DNA here is from genome assembly GCF_000181295.1 of Otolemur garnettii. Lineage (NCBI taxonomy): Eukaryota > Metazoa > Chordata > Mammalia > Primates > Galagidae > Otolemur > Otolemur garnettii. The sequence continues at coordinate 9,409,013 of NW_003852396.1, read as the reverse complement.
ATGCAGGAACTCCAGTGCTGAAAACAAACCAGGGTCGTCACCCTGAGACTTAAAAAAATGTGGAAGAGCACAGTGAAAACTCCAAGATGAACGATTACTTAGTTCTGAGGCCCCCAAGGGGCTCAGTAGGGCAGGTGCAGAGGCCATCACCTTCCAGTAAGCTGAGGCAAAAGCAAAGCCAGGCTTCCCTTAGTCCCCTGGCTCCTAATACACCCCGAGGGTTCCACATCCCATGTACCTCCATTTTAGCTGGGACCTCCTGTTAGCCCCTGAGCTCAGCACCCAGCACCTCACTTGCAACAGCTTCCTCAAACACCGGCGCCGGCTCATTGGGTGCTGGCCTGGTGAAGATATTATTATCTCCATTTTACATAGGAACAAATAAAAGTTCCCTGCTGTTAGATAATTTGCCCAATGTCACAATAGGTGACTGAGCAGAGATTCAAATCCTGGGTACTTTTCACTGTTCTAATAGCAAGCCAGGAAGTGTGCAGGAGTTGGGAAGAGAGAAGACACTCATTTAGACTGGGCCATAAAAAACAAGATTTTAGAAGCATGGGAAAGGAAGCACAGCCCCAGCTGAGAGGCCCAGGAGGACACAGGGAGCCTGGAGGGATCTGAAGGATCCTCATGTTTGGGACCTGGTTATAAGATGGGAAGGGTGGCTGTGGCACAAGGAATCTGTCACAGAGAGGGAGCAGAGGCAGAACAGGCCGGGGATTACCCAGATGAGTTCTCTCTCTTTCTCTCTCAGGCAGTGAGGACCCAGGAGGGTGTTCAAATAGAGTCCAGACGTGATCTGAACTGGGCTTTGAGGAGGGCCAGGCAGAATTCACGATCTTACCATTTACACACATCACGTGGCTGCCCCCACCCACCACATGTGCCTACCCTTCCAGACAACTCCAAACTAGAGCCAAACTGCTGAGGACTCCCTGAGCTGCTGGGTGCCTTGGTGCCCTGCAACGTCTGGCCACCATGAGCCAGTGAAGCCCCGCCACAGGAAGTGTGCACCGCTGTAGGTCTTCCCTAGACTGTGAGCTTTTTGCACTGAGTTCCAGTACCGTTCATCTCCAAATCCCCAGTGCTCAGCACTAGGCCTACCACTTTGTAGGTGCTCAAAATATCGTGGTGTGAATGAACGAATGATGACACCCATGCCTTGCCTAACTGTTGCCAACTGGGCGGGATCAGGAAGGCTACTGAGGTGAGGAACCCTGACCCTGGCTGTGGGAGGTGCGGGCAGGACCTCTTTCTCAGTCCAACCTGTACTGAGAGTAAACAACTAGGAGAAGAAATGGCACAGTTTTTAGCCATAACTAAAATAGCTATGTTCTTGCCCAACCTGTGCCATTCTTGAGACAGGCCAGCCAGGAATCTGGGAAGCCCAGTTTTATTCAGGACAGCACAGCAGCCCCAAATAACGGCTTTCCTGCCTAGCTGGGAAGAATAGTGCTGATGACTGACAACGTGCCCTGTTTACAGGGCACCTAGCCCTCTTGCTAGCTCAGGTGGCAATTCTGTCTCAACCCCTGACCAACTTACCCCATCCTGGAGGAGACTCCCCTTTGAACTTGCTGCTTAATGGCCTTGGGAAGTCAGCCAGAAGCCAGCCAAATCCAAATGACATGGACACATGTGGGTTTAGGGGAAGGCTGCCAGGCTGCTCCCCTTCCTCAGGTTTCAGGATTTGTACCCAAAGCAGAAAAACCACTCCAAAATACCAATAGTCACCATTTCTATTAGTAACACCTGTTAGGTACAGATGTTATCCACGACTATCACAGCTCAGTGAAACCAAGGCTAGGAAAGCTCAATGATTTAGCCCTTATCAGACTGGCAAAGATGAAGAAGTTTGATAACATTATTAGGAGTGAGTGGAAGTTGACACAAAACAGTGTGGTGATTGTAAATGGGTGTAACCTGCTTAGAGGGCAATATGACTAAATCCATAAAAATATTGAAATAGCATATGCCTTTAGACCCAGAAATTCCACTTTAAAGAATTTATCCTACAGGTAATACGGGGCCACATAGCTGCAAAGAAATATGCATCAGAGTTGTCATGAATCATACTAGAATCAATTGTAATAGCAAAAGATTGGAGATATACCTACATGTTCACTGGCAGGGGACCAGCTAAATATTTTCAGTCAATATTCAAACTTTGTAATACTACAAAAACATTCAAAAGAATGAGGTAGCTCTACAGGTGTTGATATCAGATGATCTCAAAAACAATGAAAAAAGCAGGGTGGTGCCTGTGGCTCAAAGGAGTAGGGCGCTGGCCCCATCTGCTGGAGGTGGCCGGTTTAAACCCAGCCCCTGCCAAAAACTGCAAAATAAAAAGAAAAAAGCAGAAGGCAGTGGGGCAGCGCCTGTGGCTCAGAGGAGTAGGGTTCTGGCCACATATACCAAAGGTGGTGGGTTCAAACCTGGCCCCGGCCAAAAAAGCTGCAAAAAAAGCACAAGGCAGAAAGAACAGTGTGTAGTGAATGCTTCCATTTGAATAAAGTAGTTCTATATGTATACACACATTCACATATACACAGGTGAACACAAAATTATCTGTATAAATGCAAAGAACATCTCTGGAAGGTTACCCTAAAAACCAGGAGCTGTGGTTGTCTTTGGGGAGGAGATTATCTGGAGTGGAAGGAAGCTTGAAATTTCATTCCATAGGCAGTCCCTGAGTTACAAACATCCAACTTATGTACATCCTGCTTCTTTTTACATTTTTAATGTGACCGCTAGAACTTTTAAGCATACATATGTGGGTCACATGTGTGCCTTGCATTATATTTCTATTGAATAATGTTGGTTTAGACCAGCGGTCCACAATTTTTTTGACACCAGGGACCAGTTACACAGATGACAATTTTTCTGTGAATGGAGGTTGGGGGAACAGGAGGTGGAGCTCAGGCAGTGCTGCTGTGGCTCACCTCCTAACAGGCCACAGACCAGTACTGGTCTACCTGGGGTTGGGGATGGTAGGAAATTTAAACTATCACTTCCCAAAACTCTTGCCAAAAAAGAAAGAAAGAAAAAGAACAAGAAACCTTGTTCCCTTGAGGTTCCATTCTCTCCCCATTTCAGCATTGCGAGCCCTCTGTCCCCATCTTTCTTCTTCATTCTTTGTTGTTGTTGAGATTCAAGTCTCACTCTGTTACCCTGGGTACAGGGAATTGAAGGAGTTTTGACTTTATTTCTAGAACAATGGGGAGCTAAACAAGAGTTTTAAGAGGTAGGGTGACAAGATACAATTAAGTGTTGAAACTGTCACTTCTACTTACAACCTAAAAAAAGAAAAAATAATAAATTTAAAAAAAAAAGAAACTATCACACCTGTAATTTTAGCATTCTAGGAGGCCAAGGCAAGTGGATCCCTTAAGCTCAGGAGTTCAACACCAGCCTGAGCAAGAGCAAGACCCCAGCTCTACCAAAAATAGAAAAAACCAACTGGTCATGGTGCTGGGCACCTATAGTCCCAGCACTTGGGAGGCTGAAGCAAGAGGATTGCTTGAACCCAAGAGTTTGATCTGGCCCTGCCTAGCACTCAGGCCTCAGTGTCCTCAGTACACTGTCCTTCCTTCAGCCTCTTGGGTTCATCATGTTCTCCCCTACCACCGGGACTTTACACATGCTGCTACCTCTGCCCATTAAACTTTATTCATTCTTCAGATCACAACCATTACCTCTTCTGGGAAGCCTATCCCAACCCCAGACTAGGTCAGGGCTCCCCTTATGTTTTCATAGCACCTCTCCATCATAGTAACTATCACAGTTTGTCAGTGTATATTTGTGTGAATAATAACACCAGTTCTCCCGTCAGTCTGTGACTTCCATGAGGGCAGGAGCTGACAACGTGATTCCCTCTTACAGTCCCAGAACCCTGAAGAGTGCCTGGTGCATGGACGGGAATTCTTGAGCAGTAAGTTCCCCTTACGGGGTTATAGTAATACATCTGATCTGGGGATTGGGGGTGCAGACTCTGTGGCTATGCCATGCTGAGCACAGCATCAGGGATTAGGACCCTACGGCCAGCTCTTGTATGATACTTGGGACCAAATTTGCCTCCATTTCCCTATCTGAAATATATGATTCTCCCATCTGAACTGCCCAGTATCATACACAGGCATGTGTGTGCACACACAGTCCAGTTTCTGAACTTCTGGCAGATGGGGGCCATATGTGGAAAGATTCGCAAGGAATTGTACCAGGGGAAGCAAGGGCTTCAGAGGAGATGAGTCAGGCATATTTGGGTTCAAATACTCACCTACTTTTGTTAATATCACGACTTTGGCCAAGTTAGCTCAAAGTTGGCCAGCCTTTATTCCTCATCTGTAAAACAAGGATGACTAACCCACCTCACAGACTGGATGTGTTACCAGTAATAAAAGTGAATACTTTGTGCCAGATACCTAGCACAGTGGGGCTCTACAACAGTCACTCCTAGACGAATCACAGGATTAATCAGAAGACAATATGGTGTGCCTCAGGCTGCTGCAAACACACCCATGAAAAATATAATTTCTAAAACAAATGGGCAAACTGCTTCTCCAACCCCTAAGTGGAAACTTAGCAGACTGAGCCTACCAAGAGCAACTGATTCAGGGCCACTGGCCTGAGCAGAGGGGCAAGGGGGACAGGTTGCCTACTGGGGAGGGCTCCCCTCCCTGCCCGGGGAGCACAGGTGTGCATCCCAAAGACTTCTCATTTGTTTTTTGTTTTTTTTGAGACAGAGCCTCAAGCTGTCCCCCTGGGTAGAGTGACGTGGCATTACAGCTCACAGCAACCTCCAACTCCTGGGCTCAAGCGAGTCTCCTGCCTCAGC
>NW_003852396.1:9397211-9403782 GCF_000181295.1 Otolemur garnettii | reverse complement strand
AGCCGTCATTGTTGTTTGGCGGGTCCAGGCTGGATTTGAACCTGCCACCTTAGGTGTATGTGGCTGGCGCCTTAGCCGCTTGAGCCACAGACGCCGAGCCCAATGCTTCAATTCTTAAAAACCAAGACAAGCGAAACCATTTGGGTAAGAAAGCTTGACAGCCAGGAACTAATCAGGGGGTGCAGGGCTTCCTTCTCCTATTCTTTACCAGAGGAATCCCTGATTCCAGGTCTTGAGAACTCAACTCAATCCTTCCAGTCAACAAGTTTTGTGGAAAGGGCGGATCGGGGAGCAGCTCCGGCGGCAGCCCATTACCAGCCAGAGAGGCCCTGCCAGGAGGGCCGAGCCTCTCCGCTTCAGGCGATTGGCCCAGGGATGACCACCTGATCTGACTTGGGCCAATCAGATTAGCTTTCCAAAGGGTCAGGATTGTGATTGGCCCAGAAGCGCTCCTTGGTCCGAGTCCTAAGAGGCGGAGCCGGACTGCAGCCCAGCGTGGCAGAGAGAGCGGGTCCAGGAGTGAGGCTGGGAGGCGGTGGGCGAGGAAGAGCTCACGTCGGCCACAGACTGCCGGGATCCTGGTTCTAGGGCCAGGAAGAGAACCTGGCTCCTCTGTCCTTGACAGATACCTCTGCTTCCCACTAAACACAAATTCCCTTGGGCGTCTCCTGTACCTTACACGTTACTTAGCTTCTCTGCGTCTGTGTTTTCATCTGTTAAGTGAGAATCCAATGTCTATTTTGGTATGAAGTCTTCATGGCGCACAGTAAGCATTCTTTGAGGTGGATCCAAAAAAAAATCATAGTCCACCTGTGCTAGCTTGGGGGTGTGGTGCAACGGGGTGATGAGGCAGGTGGGCATGGTGGCAGGTGCGGGCTGCAAGCTGCAGGTGAGGAGGGAATTTAGGCAGTGCTCTGTCCCACTGAGGCCTGCTCTTTTCCAAACCCCCCACCCTTTTGCCTAACTGTGGTTTTAATTGCATCTCCCCCAAAAGATGTGTTGGCATCCTAACTAGTACTTGGAATGTGACCTTATTTGGAGATGAGGTCATTAGGGTGGGCCCTAATCCAATAGGACTGGTGTCCTTCTAAAAGGAGAGATTTGGACACAGAGACAGACATGCACACAGAGAGAATGCCATGAGAAAATGAAGGCAGGGAGATCAGGGGATGAGTCTGTAAGCCAAGGAATGCCAAAGACTGTCAGCAAACCACCTGAAGCCAGGGCGCACCCTAGAATAGTCTCCCTCACAGTCCTCAGAGGGAATCAGCCCTGCTCACACACCTTGATCTCAGCCTTCTAGCCTTCAGAAGTGTGAGACAATACATTTCTGAAGCTATGCAGTTGTGGTACTTTGTTAAGGCAGCACTAGTAAACAAATGCATCGACCTCTGTGGCTCTTGTTTCCAGCCCTCTAGTATCTAGTATTCTAATTGGAAAGCACTGAATGAGCTATCCAATTGTTTTCAGACTTTAATTGAACATTGACCAACTGGAGAAGCTTTTAAAAACACCATCCTGGACTAATGAATTCAGAATCTTTGATCTTTGGCAGGGGGTGGTGGGACCAAGGCCTGCGATGTTTAAAACTCCCCATGTAATGCCCATGTGTCACTGAGATTGATAACTACTGAGCTAATCCACACTAAGTCATCAGCAGCTGAAGGCCATTTATTGTAACTGTCACAGGGAGTGAGGCCTAACGCCAAAGGAATGTGTGAAAGAGGGATGTTTGAGACACCAGTGACAGCCCTTTCAGGGAGACATTTGGGAGAAAGGGGCTATTTCTTGTGTCTCTCAACTTTTATTGTATCTGGATGGTCCTATTTTTTAGTGATGCATTGGGGGCTTAGGAGGAACAGGCAGGCTGTTATTCCATTTGCTGCCTCCACCCTCTCCAATACTATAACTTGATGGTTCCCAGAATCAAAATTTAGTGGCATTAGAAGCACCTGGAGGTGACTGTTAAAATACAGATTGCTGGCCTCATTCCCAGTTCTCATTCAGTAGGTTTAAAGTCAGCCTCAAGAGTTTGCATTTCTAACAAGTTCCTATGTGAGCTGTTGGTGGTCCCAGGATTCTAATCTTAGAACTTTGGCAGAAATATTTCTGTAAGATCTTAGGGCAAAGGAAGCACTGAGGCTGCTCTCAGGATCCCCATAGGCCAGGCCCCTCCTCTCCTTCACCAAGACTCCTACCACCACTTCTGTCAAGCAGGGGCCCAGTCCGCGGTGCAGGGCTTCTTATCTTGGAGAAAGGAAATCTTTGGATCCTCAATAAGCCAGAAGGAGGGCCAATGGGTAAAGATCTAAAGAGGACAGGTTCTGGAGGACAGAATTGAGGCAGTGTTTACAGAATGGACACATTTGTGGACTCTGGAGTCAGGCTGACTTGTGTTCAAAATTTAGCTCTGCTAGAAACAACTGAGTGACCTGGGTAAATCACTTCATTTTTTTTTAGCCTCTATTGCATTACCCATGAAATAAAGATAGTATAATAGTGCTGTGCCCACCCCCCCACAACAAAGTTTAAATGAGACAATACACATAAAGAGCTTATCATAGTTTCTAACACTTGGTAATTGTTCAATCAATATTAGCTATTATTTTTATTTATTTATTTTTTTGAGACAGAGCCTCAAGCTGTCACCCTGGGTAGAGTGCCATGGCATCAGCATCACAGCTCACAGCAACCTCCAACTCCTGGGCTCAAGTGGTCTCCTGCCTCAGCCTCCCGAGTAGCTGGGACCACAGGTGCCCGCCACAACACCTGGCTACTTTTTTTGTTGCAGCCATCATTGTTGTTTGGTGGGCCTGGACTGGATTTGAACCCGCCACCTTAGGTGTATGTGGCTGGTGCCTTAGCCACTTGAGCCATAGGCGCAGAGCCAATATTAGCTATTATGAATGAGAATTCTTTGAAGATGTACAGAGCTTCTTACTGAGGTGGTGAGCTCCTTCTCCCCAAGAGGGTACAAGCAGAAACTGGAGTTGTACCAGGGGTTAAAGCAGTAGATCTGAGACTGGGAGCTGGAGTGTTAGGTAGAGAAGTCTGGCTTTTCCATTCAGATCACATAGAGGCATAGAACTGGAATGAGCATTTGTAAGCTTGTGATTTCTTTTGTGGAAGTGTGGCAAGAGATTGGGTAAACTGACATTCCTCTCTGTGGAATTCCTTCCAGAATCTTTCTCCCACACCTTTCCTAGGCATAAAGAAGAGCCACCGTTGCTGGAAAGCTGGCCTTTTTCCAAGGCCATGGGCTATGGAAAAGTCTGCTGTGATTCTAATCAGATGCCAAGGCAGCCAGGCATGAAGGTGTCAACTGCTTTCCCTTGTACAGCATTGGGGGATTAGGAAACTGGTGGGGTTTGCCCTCTGCAAAGCTGAGATGCATGACTTAGGGTCAGGCCTGGGGAATTGAAAGGTGGGGTCAGTAAACGTGGTTAGACAGGAAGACAAAGGAAGAAGTGAGGTAGTGTGACTGCCAATAATTCTTTTGTGGAGACTTCACAGGATTCCTGAAAGCACCTGGGAGAGGATTATAGAGTAATCAAAAGGTATTCGTGGATGGAGCTGGAACATATCCTACTTAGTAAAGTATCTCAAGAATGGAAGAAAAAATATCCAGTGTACTCAGTATTATTATAAAACCAATTTACAATCGCTCACACTTTCATATGAAGAATAGATCACACCTATGGCCCACATTGAAGGAGGGAGGATGGGGGGATGGAAGGGGAGGAAGGAGGTTGGATCGAAGGAAGGTGAATGGTGGGATCACACCTATGATGCATAATGCAAGGGTACACCCACCGGGTGTTTTTGCCCCGCCGCTGCCTGTCCTGCTTAGCAACCGACTTCACAGTCCGGCCCTCCAACGGTCTGAGGGACTGTGAACTGGCCCCCTGTTTAAAAAGTTTGAGGACCCTTGGTAGAGCATAAATGTCTTAACACAATAATTAAGTAAATGAGATGACGTATATATTAACCAGTGTGAGGTAAGTGTTCCTACTTCTATATGAAATCAGCACATTGTACCCCATAAATGCATTAATGTACACATGATCTATGTGTTTATAATTTAATAAAAAAAATTTTTAAAAAGGTAATTCAGGTACAAATATGGGTTAGAGTCCCACAGGTTAGAGTAAATACTCCTCCAAAGAAATTAATGGGCCAATTCCTCTCCATCCTTTAGGTTTTTGTTTAAACATCACTTTTTCCAAGAAGCCTTCCCTAATCCCTCAGGACCAAGTTAAGGGCCCTGGTTCTGTGTTCCCATTATTTCCTGTTACTCTCTAGCAATACATTTATTCATCTCTGTTGTAATTCCTCTTGATTAATGGTTCACCCACCTACATCAACTGACAGCTATGTGAACACAGGAGCTTGTTCTTCACTGAACTCCCAGGGCCTAGCACATGCCTGGCCCTGTGGGCTTCCCCTAAACACATGTGATTGAATGACTGTCTCTAGGCAAGCCCCTCAGCCTTCCTGACCTGTCACCTGTAAAATGAGGACTAATGGTGCTTCTTTGCAGGGTTACTGTGAAGATGAATCAAAGGCACCTGTTTATTATTTAAATTTGGTGAAAAGATAATAAACGTTTGCTACAGTTTCATGAAAAAAATGAAAAAAGAAAGAAAGCAGCTGTTATAACACCTGGCATGAAGTAAGGGCTTAACAGTCACAGTTATTATTACCTTATAATTGTTATTAACAGTTAGAAAAAAGTCATAAAATATGCCTTTTCTTTCCTTCAGTTGACTGGAACCACACTTCTGGCTGTGTCTTCCCTGGCTCTAAGAAATCTCAATAATCTGGTCTCAGTTTTCTTTCCCAGCCCTATCTCCCATGACTCCTCCCTACCTCCAATTTCAGATATATCAAACTAGGGACCCCTTCCCACTGGGCCTTTATCCACTCATCTCAGCTCAGATCACCCTCCCCTACTCAGCTCTCTGCTTACTCTTTGGGTCTCCTCTGCCAGGTCTCATGAAGCTCCCACAGTATAGCTCCCAGCCTGCCTTGCACTTGAGTTAGATGAGTGACTGCCATCTCCCCTGTTAGAAGGAGCAGCGGACACCTCACATACTTAGGCCTGAATCACCGGTACACAGCAGTATGTGACATTAGGGATGACTTTTTCAAGCAGGGGCTGGAAAACTGATCATCTACTTGACATAAAGGAGCAAATTCTGGTTCAAACATCCCTGACATCCTAAGCCAAAGGATGTAGAAGGCCTGTTGATGGGGAGAGGAAAGTCGAGGCCTGGTATTCTGTTTCTAGGTATTGGCTTCCAAAAGGAATGGGATCTGGCCCCACAGCCTGGGGCAGGGATCTTATATTAGTACAGAAGGACAGTCAGAGGAGCTTCACATTAGGCTCCTCTGCCAGTGCCTGGTGCTGAGGGACCCATGTGTCCCTCCCCTGGCACTAGAAGGGTCTATCAGTGGAATTATTCCAGTACCTCCCCCCCAAGACCTTCCTAAGATCCATTATCTTAACTGCTAGATAACTCATTAGACTGAATACGAGGAAACTGATGGGAGCTGAAAAATCTGGTTTAACCAAAGAATGATCACCTCTTCTACTGGTCCATGAACAGAGAAGGGGCTAGTGCTCACATACCCTGCCTCAAAGAACTTTCTCCCTGCTCTCCTGACTACCTCCTACTGGCCACCAAGGGCTTCTTCTTCAAGCAACTCCTCCGACTCCAAGCCAGCTAATTGCCTTTCTCAGTGTCCTCAGGGCATCTGACATCAAATCTGCTTAGCGTCTTCACCTCTCGACTACTCCAGCTCCTAGTGCTGCCTATCCCAGACCCTGGCATGCTGTCCCCAGCACCACAGGTGTTCAGGAACTGCTTCTTGAGCCGAACCAAACTTCACAGCGAGGCAGCCTTTTCTCGTCCCCCCCACCCCCAAGCCTGGTGGGAAAAGTACTTATAGGTTTGTTGGGATAATGTTTATTGCAGTTCAATTCACAATTGCTAAGATGTGGAAGCAACCCAAGTACCTATCAACTCATGAAGGGATAGATATACTGTGGTATATGTATACCATGGAATATAATTCAGCTATAATGAAAGATGGAGACTTTATCTTTTGTATTTACCTGATAGAGTAAATTTCTAAGACTTCTTAGAAATCACAAGAATGGGAAACAAGTATCCAATGTACTTAATACTAATATGAAACCAATACATAGACAACTAAATGCCCACATGAAAGGAAAACACAAGTATATTCCAGCAAGGGGCAGTGGGAGAAGGGGAAGAGGATAAGCAAGGAGGGAGGGTGACTGGCAAGTTCTCATCCAATGTGCACAATGTTGGGGTATAGGCAACACCCCAGGAGAGAGTTTCAACTGCAACTTGAACTTTACCTTGGAAGTGAAAGCAATGTAGCCTAAACATCTGTACCCTCATATCAATCTGAAATAAAAATTATAAATTAATAAATAAATCCACAAATAAAACATAGGTGAGGCTCAGCGCCTGTGGCTCAAGTGGCTAAGGCTCCAGCCACATACACCTAAGGTAGCGGGTTCAAATCCAGCCTGGGGCCC
>NW_003852396.1:9351967-9396332 GCF_000181295.1 Otolemur garnettii | reverse complement strand
CCTCCCCACCACCACCACCACTCCCATTCCTGCTAGGTAGTAAGGACCTCCTTACTCCAAGCCTGTGTCCCAGGGAAACCCAGGTGCAGGGAGAGCAGCATGCTGAATGCACGTGCTGTGGGCTCCAGGGTCAGAGGGGCCTCTGAGGGCTGCAGTGGCTAAGTCCTAGCAGGGGCATGCTAGGGCAACACCCACTCTCTCTTCCCTTGCCAGGCCCCCGGAGGAATAGTGTAGCTGTTTTGTAAGCACCGGCTGTGCCTACAGTCCTCTTCTCCAGCCTGTCCTGCTGTATACACCTGTTAGTCTTTCACGACTCAACCTCACCTTCTCTAGGGAGCTGCTTCTGTTTCCCCATGTAGGATGGCACCAGTGACTGGAAGAAGCAACACACATCCTCTCTGCAAGGGCTCGACTTCAGTCCAGGCCAAAAGAGACTATAGCAAAGCCACTGATTTATTTATTTCCTTCCTTCCTTCCTTTTTTTTTTTTTTTTGACAGAGTTTCACTATGTCACCTTCAGTAGAGTGCTATGGCATCGCAGCTCACAGGAACCTCCAACTCTTGGGCTTTAAATGATTCTCTTGCCTCAGCCTCCCAAGAAGCTGGGACTACAGGTGCCCGCCACGATTCCCAGCTATTTTTCTGTTGCAGTTGTCATTATTGCTTAGCTGACCCGGGCTCTTGATGGCATTTTTAAAAACTACACTGAAAACCCACTTTTTGCTAGTGCATACATTTGTGTATATGTAAAACTATTCTCTGAAAAGGCTGGTGAAGAATGGGATCACACCTGGTTTATCTCTGTTTTGTCAGGGGCCAGCACACAGAGCCCTGTGTCGCATAGGAGATGCTCTGTAAATGTGTGTACACAGAGACTGCATCTGGGGTGACAGATCCAAAAGTCTCCCCAGGGGCCTCAAGGGGATTCCTCCTATGCTGGCTCCTTTCCCTTCTGCACCGCACCCTCAGCTAAGCCCAAACCCATAGCTCCATTTCTGATTGTGGCTGCTCTGGGTCTGTCTACTCCCTCCTCAGACTCAGACTCAGCCCCAACCCTGTTCCTCTATTTTCCTGGGGACTGGGCCATGAGTGACTCATTGGGGCCACTTCCTCAGGTCCTGGCCCCACCCTGTTAAAGGATGCACACGCACGAGTGTGTTTTGGGGGAGCTGGCTGTTGCTTAGAGACAAGGGAACAAGGGGGGCAAGCTGCCTGGGGCCCAGGCCATTAACTAAACAGTCCTACTACTATAGCCTTGGATCATCTGCTTCCAAATAAGGGGGAGAGTGCTGGGTATGTGTAGGGAGAGCTAATTTAATGGGAAAGGCAATAATAAGGACTCTAGAAGGGTGCTGCACCCTGGCCTGCTGGGGAGGGCTGCCAGCTGTCTGAGGGGACAAGCCTGTAAGTTCTTGTCCTAGTCAGCTCAGATCACTATAATAGATTGCTATGTACTTGGCAGTGTGGCTTTAACCACAGACAGGCCGGGAAGTCCAAGATCAGGTGCCAGCAGATTCAGTTTGGGGAGCGGGTCGTCCTGGCTTGCTAACAGCTCCTTTCCGGCTGTGTCCTCCCAAGGCAGAGGAAGAGAGAACGCATGAAAGCTTTGGTCTCTCTCTTCTTATAAGGAGACTAATCTCATTATGGGGACCCCCACCTTCATGACTTCATCTGAATTACTTCTCAAAGATCTCACCTCCAAATATCATCACATTGGATGTTAGAGATTCAATATATAAATCTTGGGGGGACTCAAACATTTAGTCTGTAACAGTGCCATTTATAGAGGAAAGACTTCAAGCACAGGGGGTCTATGTTTGTGGGCATGCTTTAACACAGACTTCAGTGTCTGGACAGAGCCTTCTTCTTCTTCTTTTTTTTTTTGGAGACAGAGCCTTGTTCTGTTGCCTAGGCTGGAGTGCCATGGCATTAGCCTAGCTCATAGCAACCTCAGACTCCCAGGCTCAAGCAATCATCTTGCCTCAGCTTTCTGAGCAACAGGGAACTATAGGCGTATGCCACCTGACTAATTTTTTCTATTTTTAGCAGGGATGAAGTCCCTTGCTCAGGCTGGTCTTGAACTCTTGAGCTCAAGCAATCCTCCTGCCTCAGCCTCTCAGAGTACTAGGATTATAGGAATGAGCCACCACACCTGGCCAGACAGAAGCTTTTGACAGAGGCCCTGGCCTCATTAGGGCAGGCACCTGTTCATTCAACCCCTTCTAAGGTGCAGATCCTGGCTAGTGCTGGACAAGTGCTAGAGATCCAGAGCTGAAATGAGTGTGTGCAACTGTGCAGAAGACAGAGTCTACAGAGAACAGCAAACTCTTACCTGTCCCCAGGTTTTGCACAGGCTGTGGTCTCTGGGACGCCCTCACTTCCTCTGGCCCTCACTTCCTCTGTCCGGTTCTCCCGGCTGCTCTATCCATATGTTAGGTCTGGGTAGGTGGGCCTCCCTGAGGGAGGTTTGCTCTGATTTCCCAAGTCAGGGTTTTGAGCCTCCAGGGCTCTCAGAATGGGGCACCTCTTGCCTCTGAAGGCTAGCCACTCCAAGGCTGGCAATCTTGTTTGCTTGTCTCTCTTCCCAGTGAGACCCTAAGCTTCCTGAGGACAAAACTGTGAACCAGTATATCCCCAGGAAGCACTGTAGCCTGCTTCCTGCAGGGAAAGGGTACAGTCAGTGGGTGAGCATGATGGCATCATAGGCTGTGGCAAACAGCTGGCACCTGCAGATGCAGGTTAAAAGAACGGTTACTGGAAGCCTTGTGCCAGGGGTTTGAAAAACAACCAAAAAGGCCACTGCAATGACAAACACACCCCCACACCTGCAGAGACTAACACCCAGCTGTTTCTTGATCTATAACTGCCAGAAGGACATGCCCTAGTCTTACTGGGTTTCAAAAGTTTGCAACCTGCAACGCCAGGCAGAGAGGGGTAAAGGTTGAGTGTTAGAGTTTTCGGTTTGAGTCTGAAAAAGTGGAGACACTTTTTTGTGTCTCTATTTTTCTCACAGCGGAATAGTGAGAAATTAAGAGTGACACTTATTTCATAGGTTGCCCTGAGGATGAAATGATGAAAGTCCGGTGAAGCGAGCGGGCTGGTGAACACATAAGTGCTTAATAAGTGCTGGCTTTTATGTCACCTCCAGTGGCCCTGCTCTGGTCCCTCTCTAAACCTCACTTGGCTGATCTGTAAGATGAGAACGATTAAAGGAGAAAGTAGAACTGCATTATGACCTGCTCTTGGTGGCATGGGGGTTTGTGGGACTGTGCTTTTATATTCAGACTCACACGGTCACCCAAAGCCATCTGCTATGGGCAAGCGCGGCAAGGGACCATACCGGCTTGAGGAATTCCAGTCCCAACACCCACCCCCTAATCCCCAGAACCCTTTTCCCTCAGGAGCTGGCCGCCTGTCTGAGTGGCCGGGGAGGCGTGCGGAGTGCACAGATGACCCGAGAAGCCCTGAGGGTGGAGGGGCGCCCACAGAAGGGGGCGGGCTCCGTGCGCCCTTGGGGGTTGCAGTCTGGTTATTCCAGGAAAAAGAAAGAATGTTGCAAAGGAGGCGGCCACCGAGCAGGGAGCCGGTTATCTCCGAGCCGCCTTCCGGCTCCGATAACTGCCTGCGGGGCTCGCCGGGTGGGGCAGGAGCCCCGAAGTGGCCCGGGGCCCCAAGCCGGGGGGAGCCTCCGCTTTGCCCCAGGCCCTCGGGCCGCGCCCCGCCGGGTCCCCGCGCCCCGCACGCGCCCCGGCCCCGCGCCCCAAGCTTACTCTGCAGACAGCGGGCGGCGGCCAGGCAGAGGGCGAAGAGTCCGAGGGAGAGGCCGCGGGTCTTCCTCCTCCAGCTCGGCGGAGGCCTCATGAGCGGGCCCCGGGCGGCACCGGCTGGGCATGGGCTGCTCCGGCGGCGCGGCGGGCCGGGCTGTGTGCGCGCCGCACCGCCGCCCGCCGCCCGCCGCCGCCGCCTGCTCTCTGCTCCTCCTCCGGCGCCTGCAGGTTCTCTAGGGCTAATGCAGATGAGCTGCTTGTACTCTGGTTGAACCAGTTCCTAAGGAGAGAGAAAGAGAGAAGGGAGGCAGAGAGGCGGAGAGCGAGCGAGCGAGCGAGCGAGAGTACGAGTCTGGGAAGGAATGGCAATGCACGCACTCAGAGGTAAATAATGCAAATAATGAGCCGTCTCCTTCCGTTCACACCCAGTTGACTGGTGTTGATTCAGGATTCAGCTGAACGCGGGGTGGCGGGGAAGAGGGCAAGTACTTGCTGTTGCCTGAGGACCGAATCCCACCATCTGATGGCTTCAGAAGCAAAGGAAAGGCTTTTAGGAAAGTGAAATGACACCTGGGCGTGAGGGGTGGGGAGGGGACGAGGGGCCGCGGCTGCTCCGGGTGGAGCCGTCGGACGCTGCTGATATCCACCCCCAACCATCCGGGAAATGTTCACTCTGCCTGCTTACTTGCCAGGCCCCGGCGCGTAGCGGTCACTCAGAGAGCATCGGTGGAAGGTGGAACGAAGCTGGCCTCGCTGCTGAGTGCTGGGGAGGCCAGACAGACACAGGCGCCTCTAGAAATCCTAGCAAGAGGCGGGGCTGGAAAAAAGAAAACAACAACAACAACCGAGCAGCTGCTGTACTGGGCATATGATGGAATGGTGAGGGAGGCTCGGGGTGCTGCGGGGGGTGTCCAGGAGGGGTGAAGGTGGGGAGGTCAGGGCTGGTGTAAGATAGTGAAATTCCATTCCGCTTTGTTAAAACTACCTCTATTTTCTGACCTCCCTTGAGGCCAGTGGGTAACAGCGACTCAGTGCAAGCCAGTGATATTTAAGGGGACGTCTTCTTGCGGGTATTTCTAGACAAGTTTTTGCTTTCCTGATAAAAGGGACAGATAAGGCTGGGATCCCTCCTCTCTCTCTCCCTTTTTTTCCTGCTTTTGAAAGCATTCGTTCTGTTTAGATCACTTAGCTTGCATCCATG
Source organism: Otolemur garnettii (assembly GCF_000181295.1). Classification (NCBI taxonomy): domain Eukaryota; kingdom Metazoa; phylum Chordata; class Mammalia; order Primates; family Galagidae; genus Otolemur; species Otolemur garnettii. The sequence goes on along the minus strand of NW_003852396.1, from coordinate 9,391,364 downwards.
AAGTTATATGGATGAGGACAAAAGCCCTCACTGCCAGTAAGGATGAGGGGGGGCAGGGCAGAAAGACAGAAAGCCCTAGAACACCATGGTAGTCCAGCCTGCTGTCCTGTCTTCTTCTGGTTCTTAACAGCGGCTCTTGCCAATTCATGTGTTCTTGGTGACAACAGTCCTGCTGACTGCCCCAGGGTGGGCTTGTCACCGAGGTTGGCCAGCTGGAGTGTTGCAGGATGGGCGGTCAGGGCCATCAGAGTCTTACTGGAATTGATGTGTGACCACTGCTGGGATTACTAAAAACAGGGGATATGAACCTGGTGCTGGTTGGCCGTTTTGCCTGTCAGGTGGGGAAGGCCCTGGATTTAGAGTGAAGCCAAGAGGAGACAACGGAGCTGGGAACTGAGGACAGAGATAGAGGCCTAGTAAGAACATTTGCACTCTGGAATTTTGCAACCTTCAGGTTTACTGTTATCAGCAAATAAATACCCTCTTTTGCTTCAGCAAATTTAAGCTGGGTTTCTGATACAAAATTGAGAGCGTCCTAACTAAAACAGGCAGTGTTCTTGACATCTTTCTGTTTTCTTTATTTTATGCAAAGCCTTCAGGAATCATTTGCATTCATTTGTTTATTCACCAAACATTTAATGAATCTGTCTCTATACTGGGCATTGTGCTAGGCACAGTTCCAAAGATGAATAACTCATGACCTCTAGTTCCAAGAAACTCACCAGGTAGTGGAAACAGAATGATCCAGATTGAGAAAGGCCTCCAGACACAGGGACTTTTCCTGCTGTGGCCAAGGTGAGAGGAAACTTGCTGTTTGCTCACTGCTGTATACCTGGCACCGGGCCTCTGGCACATTGTAGGTGCCTAATAACTCTTCAAGTGGATATTCAATGTTAAAAACGGAAGTCTGAGAAGTTAGAAGAATCTCATGAGATAAAGAGCCTGTAAGGCTTGGCGTGACTCCGTGATGCTGGGAGTGCATCTCCTGCCTGTTACCTCCTAGCTTTCTGGCCATGGAGAAGTGACATTAACTCTCTGGACCTCTGAGAGAGTTAGATTAAACCAGAAATTGTCAGCCTGGGCTGCACATTAGGAAACAAACAAACACACAGCTTGGACCCGACTCCAATTCAACTGAATCAGATTTTCTGGGAGTGGAGCTGAGGCATCAGTGTTTTTAGAAAGCTCCCTGAGTGGTTCTAATGTACACCCAGAGTGGAAAACCCCTGCTCTAGATTGGAGGCTGCTTGAGCTCATGTGTGATATCTTTTAGGTCTGATTAGGTCCTACATCTTTCATGTAGGATTTTTTTTTTTTTTTTTTGAGACAGAATCTTACTCTGTTGCCCTTGGTAGAGTTCCATGCTCATAGCAACCTCAAACTCTTGGGCTCAAGTGACCCTCTTGCCTCAGCCTCCCGAGTAGCTGGAACTACAGGTATCCACTATAATGCCCTGGCTAGTTTTTCTATTTTTAGTGAAAATGGGGTCTCATTCTTGCTCAGGCTGATCTTAAACTCCTGAGATCAAGAAATTTACCTGCCTCCACCTCTCAGAGTGTTAGGATTACAAGTGTGAGCCACCCTGCCCAACATAGTATAGGATTTCATATAGGAGAGGAGGGAGACAGCGTGAGTCCATTTAAGACATGATTGTATTTACCATTTCATTAATTCATTTATTTATTCAACAAATGTATTTTTTAAAGCAGTTTTTGGCTGGAGCTGGGTTTGAACCCACCACCTCTAGCATATGGGGCCAGCGCCCTACTCCTTTGAGCCACAGGTGCTGCCCTCAACAAACATATTTTTTAATTTTTATTTCTTTAGAGATAGGGTCTTACTGTCACTCAGGCTAGAGTATAGTCATGTTATTATAGTTCACAATAACCTTGAACTCCCGGGCTCAAGCAATTCTCTTGCCTCAGGCTCCTGAATAGCTAGGACTACCAGGCATCTGCTACAACACCTGGCTAATTTTTTCACTTTTTTTAAGAGACAGGAGTCTCACTATGATGGCCATTCTGGCCTTGAACTCTTGTCCTCAAACGATCCTTCCACCTGAGCCTCCTTACAGGCTTGAGCCACTGTGCTCAACCCTCAGTCAACAAATATTATTTAAGTGCCTGCAAAATCTCAGGCACAGTATTAGTGGAGGCAGAGGGGGAAGGATGAGGAGGAGAAAGTAGAAAAGGAGCTAAGTTTTGAAGGGCCTTCCCGCTAACTCCTGGGGATGCTTGTTTTGCTAAAAGAAAGTAACTCAGGATTCATACTTAGTCTGAAATGTTGGCTCCTTCTTTGCAATCTTTGGCATAGACTATAGCCCTCAGTATTTGGTAACTCTCCTCACCAGTCAACTGCTCTTGAAAAAACAACACCCATCAACGTTTATTTTCTCAAAACCTTAAGAGCCATTCTTCCCTTCCAAGAGAAGTAAATGGTGTGTGTTTGTAGTGACCTGGCTTTTTGACAGCAGCACATCCCTGTGCATGTCTTTTTTCTCAAATACTTAGCTTTATTAGAGAAATAGTACTAAAAATAGCAAAGATTCAAACATTAGCTCTATGCTACCTACATATCATAAGTAAGATAGCTGTTGGTGTAAGACACGCACTCTTTCACAAGCTTTTCATTTGTACCCAAGCGTTCTTGTATCAGATAAGCTGTTTACCAGCCAACCATATGTGGCTGAATGATTAAAATGACCATCTATACTTTACATAATAAAGCATTTCCCAAAATTTTAATGTACACAGTGACAAAAAGGAAAAAACAAAAAGCAGTAATTTTGAACACGTGAAGAGTGATTAAGCAGCTTCATAATCAAACCAGGCTTCATTACTTGCAATAAGGGCAACTCTTTCCATTTTCCACCAAATACTTAGGTTTCAATAGTACTAACATTAAAAGAAAACTCAAGTGGAAACCAAGTAACTAATGTGTTACCAGCTTTTTAAATTTATAAAAGTAACTCTTCCTATGAGGTAAGGCAACTGAGTAATTTGATTGTATTAGACTGTATTAAAATAATTATACTTGATTTTTTAGTAACATGCTAATTAAAAGATTACTTTTTGGAAAATATAACCATAATGAAGAGTTCAGAAACTACAAGTTATACGTTGTCATCTTGTTATTTGCATACTTTCTGCAGAATGGGAGCCTAAGAATGATGGATGACCTGAATCTTAAACTCAAGTAAATACATCCTTAAACATAAAAAAGAAAACTTCCCATATAGTCCTACCCTCCCTTTAAGTATAATTTCTGCACATTATTTATGCAAAGACAATTGAGAGGTTATAATTAAGGCCATCCAATATAGAAAACTAAAGTGTTTCCTCTGATTTAAGGAAAATGAGAACACGTTTCATCTTCAGTTATCACAGATAAAAGTGATGGTCCCCAAACTGTGCGACTCTAAATAGTCATTCTTGAAAACAGGACTTCCTTCTCATGTTAGGCGAAATAAGTAAGAAGCTCTCCTGACATACCACCTGCACACTTCTCTGATGGGTATGAGTGAAATATCCTTCTAGATTCCATATGATTGAGAATGACTAGCACATATAAAATTCTAGAAAACAGTATACCACATTGTAGAAGGCACTAAAGCTTCAGCTTGTGCCCCCATAGCCCATTTGAAAACCTAGATTCCTTTTTAAAAGGGCACCTTTGCCACCTACAGCTGCCAAGACACATCGCAATATTATTCATAAGAAGCTTGGAAATGTCAAGAAAGTTCAAAAATAAATGCTCACTTCATGGGTAGACCCAACAGTTCTAAACACCGAATACTAATACATTATTATTAGTATTCAACACGGTTGTTCTTCCTTTTGAAAAAGAACAGTAGCATGCATTGTCAGTTGGTTTTTTAATCCACTTATTTAAGCAATTTTAATCTGCAAAACTATTTTAAAGAAAACCGTTGTCCTAAACAGTGAGCAAAAGAAAACACAAGTGTGAGAATTGAACACATCATTGTAAATCTTGTGAAGTAAATGTTAAAACTTCTCACATACTTTGCACTTACAAGGGTGTGTATATATCTGCACCAATTTCAAGCACATCATCAAAGTGAATATACTGAAATAAAAAAAGAAACAGTTAAACAATACAAAATTCAGTAACTACCATTTTTTAAAAGAGCCTCCAATGCTTATCTCCAGTCCTTAGGGATGGTACAAATTGGGATCTTTGATGTTCGATTCGTTTGCAGTGGTTCTTGGCAAACACTAACAAACCACATGACAAGTGTGGCAGCCTCCATGGAAATGCCCAGATTTTAGAAGATGAGTTTGGGTAACATCTGTCGTTTTCGTGATGTCCATGCTTTATTTTCTAACTCAGCAACAAGATGGCCATAAAGTCACCTAACAACTGGAAAAACTGTTAGATCCTATCTTTATTCTCAACTGGATTTCTTCTCTGTTTACATCTTGTTGAGAGAATCAAAAGCTCTGGATTTTATTCCAGCACTGAGTGTAAAGGTGCGTTTGTTGGTCCTACACTGCTTCTGTTGGGGTAGAGGGGTTTTCTTCATTTGGCCGCCAATTCGCATTTTGCTGCACTTCATTCTCCTCAGCCCTTGGTGCATCCTGTCATCTCCTTCTTGGCTCAGGCTTGAATCTGGTTCTTTATTGGGCTCCTTCTCCTCCTAGGGGATGGAGAGCTAGAAGATTTCCTCTTTATGGTTTTGGATGTTCTTGATGATCTGAACAACTCCTGCCCTTCCTCCTTCGCCTTTCCCTGTGTTTTGACTGTGATCTTTTCCTTCTAGAAGGGGATTTTGAGCTAGACCTGGGTTTTGAGCGAGAGTGGGAACCAGACTGACCGCCTTTTCTTTCATTGCTCTTTCCAGACTCTGGTTCAGTAGCTGCTGAGATAAACGACTGAGCCTCTCCTACTCGCTCATTACTTCTAATTCCTTAGCTGCGGCCTGAGGTGTCATCTCGGGGGGCTTTACTATGCATTGTTAAAGGGATTTATGTTCAGTGGCCTGTCTCCAAACTTAACTCCATTTAAAGCAAGGGCCCTTGGGACAGAATTTTGGTCTGCAAATTCCACAAAAGCAAACCGAGTTGGCTGAGTCTCATCACCTGCCATCCACACAAACTTCACTTCCCCAACTTGTTCAAAAAATTCAAGTAGTTGCTCAGCTGTCATTGTCTGGGAATTCAAATTTCCAACATAGACTGTTCTCCTAATTTCATCAATCTTGGAAGGATCCACATTTCCCATAAGTGGTGGCTGTGGTATCTCCCCAAGCGTTGTAATGTTGGGGTCTAATGCTGCTGCTGGTATAGCTCCCAAACTGCTAAGTGAAACACCAGGAGTCGTCAAGGGACTTGGCGTTGGTATGGGAAGCAATCCTGCACCAGGCATCAGACTTGTCAGGGTTGGAGCAGGAGCCCATAAAGAAAGGGCTTTAGATTCCTCTGGGATTTTACCTTCTGCACAAGGAACAGCTATCAGAGCTCTGTCAATAAAAACCGTGTTAGTTAGATGCTGGGCCACACCAACACTGAATGGGTCACGAAACTTAACATAACATACTTTGGAGGAAAAAGCAAGAGGTGTGTTGTCCGGCAGGCAGAGCCTCAGTTCCTCAATTTCTCCCAGGAAGGAAAAAGTGAACGCATCTGCTCGCTGCTCACGGCTGACAACAGATTTGCCACCTAAATCACCGTAGGGGTGAGGCCTAAGCCTAAGCCCAACCCAAAGCCACCGCCGCTGTTCATCCTGATCCCGCTGTCGCTGCCTTCCCGCTTCCCCCTCCCTGTGCATTTCTTATTCTTAAGCATATTGTGGATTTGAAATATGCTGTTCTGTTCTTGTAAGAACATTTGAATTTGTGCGAATATATATCCTGGTATTCTGCAAAATTGATTACCACATTCGGATAGCCTGTAGGTACTTACTGCTTTTGTCTGCCTTGAAAATATGCTTCTTGTTATTTATCCCATGTGAGTATTAGGGTGACAGGCAGATGTCTGAACTGGCAGGGGATTGTGTTGAACGTCACCCATGGAAGATAGACATAAAAGATGGAAGTTTACACGAGCCTTTGTTACAGTTGGCCCTTTGAGCTGGGCTCAGGTGGTTTGCATTCCCCCACACAGAGGCCAAGCTTACTACAGGGAAGATCGTTATGGGGAGTCTCCTCTTTTTTTGAACTCTGATGGCCTGAACTGTCTACACCACGCAGCCTATGTTTAGTGTCTGTAATCAGAGGTTGTGTGATTGTTGCACACGAGCCTCAATTCACCTATTAGACACAATCTCTTTGTATCCTGTCCACGTGATGGAGAGGTCGGGGAGCACATTGGTTAAGGACTCTGGCTTTATGCTATTTATTTATTTTTTTGAGACAGAGTCTCACTTTGTCAGCCTTGGGGGAATGCTATGGTCTCATAGCTCATAGCAACCTCCAACTCTTAGGCTCAAGAGATCCTCTTGCCTCAGCTTTCTCAGTAGCTGGGACTATAGGTGGCCGCCGCAATGCCCAGCTTTTGGAGATGGGGGTCTCGCTTTTGCTCAGGCTGGTCTCAAACTTGTGAGCTCAAGCAGTCCAACCACCTCTGACTCCCAGAGTGCTAGGATTACAGGTAGAAAGAAGTCTAGCTTTTTGAAAAAAAAAAAAAGAAAAAAACTCTGGCTTTGGAGTTAGAGTAGGAAAAACCCAGCTCTTCCACTTGCCAGCTGTGTGGCCTTAGGCAAGCTAGTAATATTTCTTGAGCAGCTATTTCTTAACTCTAATGTGGGATTATGATGTTACCACTGACTAGTATTGTTGTGGGCGTTAGCTAAGACGTAAGTGTGAAATGACACGATTACCTGGTAAACCCTTGATCCACGTCAGTTACTGTCACTGTATCCAGCTCAGTGCCTGCCATAAGGGGCACTCAGGCACTGTTGGAAAAATTCCTTTAGTTTTGAAGACTACATAGTTCTGAAGGCCGAGATGATTTCTTCCGACTCTTTTATGGGCTGTCTCTTCCTGCTGGGTATATGGAAGGGACTCAGCAAATACACAGTTGGGGTGCCGTGATGAAATGTAAAGTCTAATCTGAATTCTGGTTATTCCATTATGGAAATGATTTATTTATTGGGTCTTAGTTTTTTCTTTGGTAAAAATGAGAAGTTAGGTATTGGGTACACAGCTTGGAGCCAATGTACTTGATCCTAGAAGATACATTAAAAATTAGATACACAGGCTCGGCATTCCTGGCACTGTGGCATCCCTAACACAGGCTCGGCACCCCTGGCCAGCCACATACACCGAAGTTGGTGGGTTTGAACTCGGCCCAGACTAGCTAAAACAGCAATGACAACTGCAACAAAAAATAGCCGGGTGTTGTGGCAGGTGCCTGTAGTTCCAGCTACTTGGGAGGCTGAATCAAGAGAATCATTTAAGCCCGAGTTTGAGGTTGCTGTGAGCTGTGATGCCATGGCACTCTACCAAGGATGACATAGTGAGACTCTGTCTCAAAAAAAAAAATTAGAAACACAAACAAACAGTTTCCCTATGTTAGCTGGTACCATGAGCTAGTTGGATAATAGGACTTAGTATTACCATTAAGGTAACATGCATGGGCGCAGAATCCCATATACAAGATGGGAATTGAGTTACTTGAGTTTAATTTCAAGGCCAGGCATAGCAACACAGGCCTATAGTCCCAGCTACTCAGGAGGCTGAGGCAAGAGGATCACTTGAGCCCCAGGTGTTTGAGGTTGCAGTGGGCTACAATGACACCACTGCACTCTAGCTGGGCCAACAGCACGAGACTCTTATCTCAAAGAAAAAAAAAAGAAAGTCTAATTTCAATAAGAGTCAACAAAAAAGTTATGAAGAAATACTGCCCAAGAAAAACAGGGTGATGATGAAAACTTATGAATTTGTTCAAAAATCGCAATTCTTTATTGTATTCACTAAAAATTAACATGGCCTACATGCTATTTTGAAATTTCTGTTCCTGGGCGGCATCTGTGGCTCAAAGGAGTAGGGCACTGGCCTCATATGCTAGAGGTGGCAGGTTCAAACTCAGCCCTGGCCAAAAACTGAAAAAAAAAAAAAAAAAAAATTTTTGATCCTGTAGACTACAGCTGAAGACATCAGTGAAGGAGCAGTCTGCTCCAGCAGGGAGGAGTATTTTAACACTAATATTGTCCAGAATTTCCAGAATGTGGTGAAAATAACAACTTTTAGGTGGTTTCTATTCTTAATTTTAAATCATCAGATATTATTGTACCTCCGCATTGCCTGCATCAGGGACCAGATGCTTTCTGCCCTTGGTTCTCCATGGATGGAAAATATTTGGGTGCCTCTGGGCTAGATCATTTTTTGTTTCTTATACCTTGAACATCCTCCTCCTCATTTAGTTCTCGGCACAAAGCAGCCCTGTTCCACCCACCTTCACAGCCACTTCCCCCCATGTTTTAAAATCAACTTGACCAGCATTTCATTTATGAGCAGGGGACTGCACTCATTTAAAGTGTACAATTTGATGAGTTTTATTATTTATATTGTCAACCTGAATAATCAAAAGAATTAGAATCTATTTATTTTTTGAGACAGAATCTTACTTTGTCTGGCATCATAGCTCAGAGCAACCTCAAACACTTGGGCTCAAGCAATTCTCTTATCTCAGCCTCCAGAGTAGCTGGGACTACAGGTGCCCACCCCAGTGCCTGGCTATTATTAGAGATGGGGGTCTTGATCTTGAACTTGAAGAACTCTCGATCTTGCTCAGGCTCATCTTGAACCTATGAGCTCAGGCAACCCACCTGCTTTGGCCTCACAGAGTGCTAGGATAACAGGCGTGAGCCACTGTGCAGAATCTAGTTTTAAAGAGTTTATTCAGGGTCGAGTACAGTGGCTCACGCTTGTAATCCTAGCACCCTGGGAGGCTGAGGCAGGTGGATTGCTTGAGCTCAGGAGACCTCGTATCTACTAAAAGTAAAAAACTAGCCAGCGCTGTGGCAGGCACCTATAGTCACACCTACTTGGGAGGCTGAGGCAAGAGGATCACTTGAACCTAGGAGTTTGAGGTTGCTGTGAGCTATGATGCCAGACAATGAGAGTCTGTCTCAAATAAAAAGAAAAAAAAAAGTTTATTCAAGTGAAAAGCTAGGAATAGCCATCCTGGGATGTACAAACTCCAGAGAAATGGGGTCAGTGATCTGGTTAAATTTTTATTAACACAGGCAGAAAACAAAAGAAATAGAACAAGTTTGCAATATTTTCTAGGTAAGGCTGGTTTATAAGTTAATTATTTTCTTTGTAGCTGGTTTTCATTTTCTTTTCAATTTAACATTCCGTTTTAAGGTAACGTGATAGCCATGAAGTCTTTGTGTGAGAAAGTTAAGAGGGAGCTTCATCTTTAATGAAAATCGACAGTGGAGAGGGAAAGGGGCTTTCCTGGAGCTCTTGGCCACTTACAGCACTTATTACATACTGAAAATAAATTACAGGTAACAACTTTAAAATGCAACAGAGGACCACTGACAACATTTTTTGAAAACAAAAATACAGCAGAACAACAATGCGGGTGAGAGAAAAGGCTGAATCTGTAATCAGAGAGACAGAGCTTACTGCTCCCTAGGCTCCAGCTGCCTGCCATGTGACACAGGCCCAGTGATTCACATTCCTTTAAGCCTCAAAATAATTTAGGGCTCTAACAACTTAGATTTTGAACTACTTATTGTCACAATATGTACCCACAAAACCAATACCCCCAATATTAAGATACAGTCATTTCCATCACCCCAAGAAGTCTCCTCTGGGTAGTCCATCCTTTCCTCAGCCCTAGGCAAGCACTGAATTGTTTCATGTCAATATGGTTTATTTGCATATCTACGATGTTAATATATGTAGAATCATACAACATGTAGTATTTTGTGTCTGATTTTCTTTTCCTAGTACGATTTTGGATTCATTCACATTGTTCTGTATATCAAGTTTTTTTTTTTTTTTTTTTTTGAGACAGGGTCTTGCTGTGTCATCCAAATTGAAATGTAGTGGCAGGATCACAGCTTGCTGCAGTCTTGAGCTCCTGGTCTCAAGTGATTGATCCTCCTGCCTCAGCCTCCTGAGAAGCTGGGACTACAAGACCATGCCTCGTAGCTTTTTCTCGACAGTCTCCCGAAGTTGTTGTGAAGGTGAATGTGGAAGCCAGTGCCTTACCTGTAGTAACTCATTTAGTCCTTGAATCAACCAATCAACTCCATAAGGGAAGTACTGTTATTTTCATTCTATCCTTTTTACAGATTAGAAAACTGAGACACTGAGGTAGTAAGTGGTAGAGCTTTGCTTGAACCCAAGCTGTTTGGCTTATAAAAAAGTTCTTCTCATCACTCAGTGTTTCTTCTTCTCTATGCTATTAAATGAGATTTAATGCTATTAAATGAGATTTGCTGGGTATATGAAGTACCTAGCAAATATCCAACACATACTAGCTTCACAATAAATACCAGTGTCCTTCTTTCTTAGGTGCAGAGTCCTAGAGCAGGATGCCACACATCCCACATTCACCTACAATTTTAGGACCTTATGTGCCAAGGGGCAGCTGGTAGAATTCAGGGGAATCCTGTAGACTGCGATACATTCTATTCTTTTCGTCATCTGGACATTTCCGTTTCTTGGGTTTGAGACATGATTATAAGTACTGGGAAGTATATGTCAGATAAACCAGTCTATGTATTTTTCTTTCTTTCTTTCTTTTGCTCTCTTAACTCTGTATTATCTTTTAATTACCAATTATATTTTTCCTTTGACAACAAAGCTCATCAAAATAGGTTTATTTCTCTTGTTTCTTTTGAATTCTTTCCAAGGATGTTTTCTCCCATACTACTACAGTGAAAAGGGGTCATAACAAGATAATGAATGGCATCATGATTTTTTTTTTCAGATAGCGTCTCACTATGTCACCCTCAGTAGAGTGCTATGGTGTCACAGCTCACAGCAACCTCCAACTCTTGGGCTTAAGTGATTCTCCTGCCTCAGCCTCCCGAGTATCTAGGACTACTGGCACCTGCCACAATGCCCGGCTATTTTTTGGTTGCAGTTGCCACTGCTGTTTTAGCTGGCTGGGGCTGGGGCTGGGTTTGAACCTGTCACCCTCAGTATATGGGGCTGGCACCCTACCCACTGAGCCACAGGTGCTAATTATTAAGCACCTGATTATTAAGCATCATGATTATTAGGTTTGATAGTATATCCCTGGTCTTTATGTATTGACTAAGTAACAGCAGTCAAGAGAGTTGATTATTCTGTTATGAAGGGTTTAATCAGGAAAACAGAAACCATTGTCAGTTTTTTATCTGGAAAGGATTTAACAAAGATAAGTTTATACTCATGAAACTACTAGAAGGGCTGGGAGAGCAAGAGCAAGGGAAAACTACCTGAGTTTGTATATTTTCAGTAAGTTTTTTTTTTTTTTTTTGAGACAGAGCCTCAAGCTTTCCCCCTGGGTAGAGTGCTATCCCATCACAGCTCAGAGCAACCTCCAACTCCTGGGCTCAAGTGAGTCTCCTGCCTCTGCCTCCCAAGTAGCTGGGACTACAGGTGCCCGCCACAGTGCCAGGCTATTTTTTGGTTGCAGCCGTCATTGTTGTTTGGCAGGCCCGGGCTGGATTTGAACCCACCACCTTAGGTATATGTGGCTAGTGCCTTAGCCACTTGAGCCACAGGCGCCAAGCCGGTAAGTTGTTTTTTTGAGATAGGGTCTCACTCTGTTGCCCTAGGCTGGAGTGTCGTGGTGTCATAACTCACAGTAACCTCACATTCCTTCCTAGGTTTGAGTGATCCTCCTGCCTCAGCCTCCTGAGAAGCTGGGACTACAGGTACCACCACAGCACCAGGCTAATTTTTCTATTAGTAGAGATGAGAGTCTTGCTCTTGCTCAGGCTGATTGCAAACTCCTGAGCTCAAGAGATCCTCCTGCCTCAGCCTTCCAGAGTGTTAGGATTATAGGCATGAGCTACTGCACCTGGCTAAGACTCTGAGCCTTATAAGAGGCATTCTGGGGTCTGGCCTGAGAGTGTGCAAGTTAAGTTTGTAAGCAACTCACAAACAACACAGGGACCAACAGATGTCAAATGCACAGGTGTGTGGCAGGTGCCATGCCCAGAGATGGGTCAGGTATTTTCTGATTTGAACCAAAAACATTCCAAAAAAAAAAAATCGCTGTTTAAGAATATTCTCAGAGCTATAGGGTGTGCATTCTGTTTTATAGCCTGTTATCTGGAGGCTAGTTGGGAAAGAGACCTCAGATCCAGGGAAGGGCGGGAATGAGGGAGAGACAGGCCGGCATTGCTCCTAGGAGCAGGGCTCTTTCTCAGTGGGGACTGGCACGGTGGAAGCAGGTGCAGGACAGGTGACTGACACAGACGCAGCTCCTCATCTTGGGGGAACTCACGTCAGCCACATCCAGTCTTCTTGAGATTGTGGGGGAAATAACAAAGGGGTCACTCCTTTGGCCTTCTAGCAGTTTCCAGTCTCTCTGCGGAGGCACAGCGCTTACGGAGCCTGATTATAGACAATGCGTGGGGGAGTCCTCAGCGGGGCGGGGGTGGGGGGACATGCGGTAGCAAGGGCACCAAACATTTTCTTGGGTAGGTAAGTCTTGATTTTGACCAGTCTGTCCCAAGGCTGGGTACATGGCTATGTGGCCCGTGCAGCTGGCCCATGCGCTTATCTTCATGCTGCTGCCATGTTGACCATCTCACTAATTTTGGAGCAGGGGCCCCTCATTTTCACATGGTCCTGGGCTTTATGTCCTGACCCTCTCACACAGGTTACTTCCAGCACTTGTTTTCCTCTCAGCATTTATTATTTTTCTTCGCGAACAAACTTGTCCTCTTTTATTCTTCATCTCAGCTACAAATGTGGGCTTCTCCCTGTTCTCCGGACTTCGAACCTTACAGTAGCGTCCCTCACGCCTCACCCTGGCCCTCCACGCCTAAATGAGAGAAGAAGAGGCTTACTCCTTTAAATCCCTTGCCTCCTCTTGCCTCGCCCCATTTCCAGGGCCACGCACATCCCCCAGGCTCCCTCATCTCTTGTCTTGTCCCCAGATCCCTGCTCCTCAGCGTGCTGTGGGAATAACAGCATCCGCCTATTCCCAGAGCTTGGCGGAAACAACCCTCACCCACCCCCACCCCCACCCCCTCATCTGCATTTTGACAAAATCCTTAGGTGATTCCTGTTCACCTAAGGAACAGGTGGCTATGGACTTGGGCAAATTTGTCAGAATCATCACAGGAGATTTAAAAAACACCAATGTTTGGGATCCATCCTTAGACATTCTGACTTATTTAGCATCCGCGTTCCTTTTTAAGGCCCTCCTTTTCATTTGTTTTGGTTATCTATTGCTGTGTAACAAGTTACCCCCATGTTTAGTATTACAAAATAACACACGTTTCTCATCTTGCAGTTTCTATGGCTCAGGAATCCAGACACAGCTTAGCAGGTCCCTTGCCTCAGGGTTTCTGTCAAAGTTGGAATCAATGTGTTGGCTTGGGGTCTGCAGTCAAGATTGAACCGAGCCTGATCTGCTTCCAAGCTCACCCAGTGGCTGTTGGCAGGATGCAGGTCCTCGCAGGCTGTTGGACCGAGGCCTCTGTTCCTTGGTGGCTGTTAGCTGAGAGGCATCTTCAGTTTTTTGCCCTATAAGCCTCTTTAACCAAATAACTTGCCTTATCAAAGTCAGCATAAAGAGTCTGCTAGAGAGATGGACATCACACTCTGTTATAACCTTTTCATGGAAACGATAATCATTACTTTCGTCACGTTCTATTCATTAAAAGCAAGCCACTAGGCCCAGGCCATACTTGAACGGAGGTGCTTACACAAGAGCTTGACTGCCAGGAGGCAGGTATCCCCGCTTTTGGACCATCTTGGAAGTCTGCCTCCCCCACCACCCAGGTGATTCTAATGTGTACCTGAGCTGAGAACCGCTGCTCCAGAGCAGGGTATAAGGAAGCCCGTCCCTTACCTTAGCTCAAGTCAGATGCTAATGAGAGGCCACCTTCAGTTCTTTGCTCTGTGAAGACATGAATGGGATGGTGAGGCCATATCTGGGCATCATGGGAACCGGGTGATGATTGAATAGTTACTTCTGCCAAGGTCAAGTGATGCAGCAAATGTGCCCTGTGCTATCCCTGTCCCATGTCTGGACTCTGCCAACCCAAATATAGACTTTTGGAGCTGTCTAATAACATTCTCCAATCTCCCCCAGTCTTCCAGTAATAATAATTTTTTCTAACTTGTTTGCAACATCAATTGTTCTAAGTGCAGTTTTATGTCCTTCTTTAAATAATACTACAAATAATAGCTAATACCTACTATAAGCCACACACAGAAAGATAAATACTGCATGTTCTCACTCCTATGTGGATGCTGAAAAGTTGATCTCATTGAGGTAGAGAGTAGAATAATGGGGAGGTGGGGAAGGATTGGCAGGGGAGAGGCAGCCCAAGGTTGGTTAATAGACACGAAAGGACAGCTGGGTAGATGGAGAGGTTCGAGTGTTTTACAGCATTGTAAGGTGACTAGGGTCAACAACAATTCATCTTTTCAAATAGCTAGAAGAGTTGATTTTGAATATTCCCACAACAAAGAAATGAATGTTTGAAGTGATGAGTATGCCAATTACCCTGGTTTGATCATTGCACGTTGTATACATGTATCATAATATCACGCCATACCTCATCAATACGCATAATTCTTATGTGGCTATTATAAATAAATATAAAAGCAAAAAAATCTCCATTTCCAGTGAGGAAATTAAAGCCATTAAAGGTTAACTCATTGACTGCCACACTAGAAAAAATAATTTTTTTCCTTGGGGCCGCGGTGTTTTATTACACAGTTCCCAGAGTAGAGATGTGTGAGTTGCAGATGCTTCACAAAGCCCCTGGGGCTCAAAACTAGCATGAGTTAGAAACAACTTACATGGCATTTAATGAGTTAAATAACTTCTCTGGATTATACAACTAGTAAATGGTAGAACTGAGATTCAAACCCAGCTGGTCTGGCTCCAGAGCCCATGCTCTTATATCACTGCCTTAATGAAAAAAAATCTTCAATTTCTACACATTTCCATTTATGTTTGTTATGACAGCACCATTTACAATAGTGAAAAATCAGAAACAGAACAGTCTAACAATAGGGAAATGGTTCGGTAAATTATGACACAGCTTTTTGATGGCTTGTAACACTCATTGAGAGGGATGTTTTTCAAAGGATTTTGAAGATGGGAAATGCACAAAAAGGTGTTAAGAGAGACAGAGGTGGATTTCAGCAAAGATGAGAGAAGTGGAAAGAGAGACAGTGTGGGGAGGTGAGCACAGGAGGAGGAGGAGAGGGACAGTGGGGAAGCAGGAAAGGGATAGCGTAGAAGTGTGGGGGGCAGAAAAAAGATGGTAATGTGGGGACCAGGAGGGGTGGGAAGATGAAGAGGGGACAGGAAGAAAGAAAGGAGACAAAAGAGAGGGGAGAAGCCAGATCCTCCCCATGCCGGCCATTTATTAGGCAGCCTTGGCAGGGCCCAGGACCAGAGAGAAATGCCCTTGTCAGCAGGATCTGTTTATGCTCGCCGTGGGCTAATGCCCAGGAAGCAGAGCCAAGTTGTGCTGAAAGCGTCCCTCATTAATATCAGAGGCTCCAGGCAGCCCTAATGGCCCCAGCCTTGTAGGCTGCAAAGGGGCTGGAGAGCTAGCATGTGGGTGGGGCAACACCAAGCTGTGCTCACAGAGAAGCACAGGCCAGCCTGGGGTCTGATGCCTGGCCTGGGTCTGGAGGCTGCTCAGTGACCTGGAGTACTTTGTATGGTGATTCAAACGTGATCAGTCCAGCTCCCCCTCCCTGGCCTGACCAAGGTGACAAGCCGCCCCTGTGGGTATAGTTAATGGTCAGAGAGAAGTGGCTTATAGCACCTGTGTTATTTAAAGAGTGATCAGTCCTTTGTGTTCATTTGGTTGGTAACAGACCCTTGCCTGGGCCTCCTTGTCCTCATAAAGCTCACAATCTAGTCAGTGGGAGGTGACAATCAAATAATTACTAATAAGATTAAAATATATTCTTAAAGAGATACATACTGTAGCTTATTTCAAATGTCAGGGATTCCATAAAGATTTATTGAATAAATGAATGGATGAATGAATAAATGTTCAACTCATATATCTAATAGCACAGAGAAAGACAGGTTATTTATGAACTAATTCTTTGCACAGAATTGATCTCATGATAAAAGCCCAAAGCAGCTTTATTAAGTAAACAGCTGCTTACATTCCACCGCAGAGAAAAATGCAAAAACTCCCCAAGGAAGTAGCACTTCAGAACGCTGCCATGTACTTCAACATGAACTTAGTCATGTCCATGTTTGCCGATATTTACAAATTACACTAATGCACTTCAATCTCCTATCCCCTCTACAAAGTGGGCAGGGTTGGAATAGACATTACAGATGAAGAACTTCAAGGCCAGACAGGCTGGGTGCTGTACCCAGTGGAAATTCCAAAGCCATGCAGGGCTCCTTATAGTCAGTCCAGCCTCTGTGCCATGTGGCCACACCTGTGCTCAGTAAGGGCCACTGGAGGGGCTCTGAGGGTCTTGTGGGTGAAGATGGATGGTGGTGGAGGTGGGAACTGTGTCAGCAGTAATGCAGCAGCGTTATGTAAATTATGTCACCTAATTATCACAACCAGATCATCAGATGGGAATAGTAATAATAATTATTTTTTGAGACAGAGTCTCACTTGTCACCTTGGTAGAGTGCTGTGGCGTCATAGCTCACAGCAACCTCAAACTCCTGCTTTTAAGCGATTCTCTTGTCTCTGCCTCCCCAGTAGCTGGGACTACAGGCGCCTGCCACAGTGCCCGGCTATTTTTAGAAACAAGTTCTTGCTCTTGCTACAGCTGCTCTCCAACCTGTGAGCTCAGGCAATCCACCTGCCTCGGCCTCCAAAGTGCTGACATTACAGTGAGCCACTGCGCCTGGCTGGATGGGAATTATTATCCACATTTTATTTTATTATTATTTTTAATAATAAAATAAAAATTTCTAATTTTTAATTAGAAATCAAAATATTTGTTCACATAATTTTAAACTAAAGTCAGAACTGTTAAGTCTTATGATTGAAGTGCAAGTGATGTGTGGCTTTTCTTTCACACTCCTTTCTTCCTTCAGAGTAAAGGCAGAAGAGTCGTTCTTGAACAAGCCAAAGCAGCTCTGCGGAAGGGAGACCTTGCTGCTGGCATGCTTTATTTCCAGTTCAGACATTCCAATTAGATTCTTTCTAAATGCTGCCACTCTCTTCCATTTGAAATTCATTGGTCCTTCTTTTGCATATTCAGAAAGCTGTTCAAATTTCTGGCAGTATTTTTGCTGTTTTGCCTCAACCACCCTGACGTCTCTACTTTTTAACCATGCCTTATCCAGAGCTTTGAGTTCTGATAGTCAACGAGGGCTTTGGTGCATCTATCTAAGAGATTCTTAGCAGCCTTTATGTTGAGCATGTAGTATCGGAGAAACTCTGTCAGCTCTAAATCTGCATCTGCTGAGACTCGGCCTGCTACTTTCCTACATTTTTCAAATAGCTCAGCAACCTTCAGTAAGTACTGTTTGATGACCATGGGCTCTTCTAAAGCCAGGCTATGCAAGCAGGCTGCAGCCTGGATGTAGTCATCAGCCACATTTTTATGAGAGCTGGTCATTTTGTCAGCTTTTACACAGGAATCCTTAATCCTATTGTACTAATTAATAAGAAAGTTCTCTTGCTCAAAGAAGTCCTTAACTCCAGAAAAAAGGACTTACTTCATCAGCACTTTTCACCTCACTTTTGAAAGGCCACCAAATATCTCCTTGGTATTTTCCCATCTAACACTTAGATTCCGATCATATTCTAGGAAAACACAAAAGTTGCGGTCTTTACTGAGAACAGGGAAGAAAGACTTCATGGGAAGATACAGTCTTCTTAAAGACAGCAAGATATTCAGCTTCCAGTTCTTGTTTCATCTTGGCAAATTCTTCTTTGATCACAAATCCTTCACCCTCTCCCAGCTTCTGCATCTTCTCTCGAGGACCGTCAAAGTTTGGCTTTGTAGGAGCAGGTGGAATAATAAGTCCAGCATAGTGTGTTGTTTCGATCAGAGTGTCAGGTAGCCACACACACTCTTCATGTTGCCTTGTAACAGAAAACTCTGGCCTCTGAAATGTGGGTAGTGTGGTCTTGGTGTGTGAAAGGTTCTGGACCCAAGGATGAAAGATTATTCCTTGGCACAAAATGAAAGAAAAATGGAATCCCTGTTCTGTAGGAGTAATGTGGACTTTATTTGCACCTGGATGCAGATGGGGTGAAATCAGGAAAGGAATCCACACATGGGTTATGGTGGATGGGGAGTTAAAGGGTCAGGGAGGGCACCAATTGGTGGCATTTCTGTTAGGTAATTGCTCCAAAAAAGCCCCTTCCCCAGAAAGCCCCTTCCTGCTTTCAGCAGACCAAGACTAGCTATCTCAGCTCCTTTCCAAGCACAGGGAGTTGCCTCTGAACAACACGGAGTTGCCTGCTAGATATCTCCTTATCTCCCAGTCACAAAACCTGCCTCATCTCCCTGTCCCAATTACCTGCTGAAAATTTCAAACTTATGGCCTGCCCCTAATGGCTCTTCCCACCAGAGCAGTAACTTTTTATTGGCTATTCTACCATCCCGTCACCATGCTGAGACTTCCCCTAACTGAACCTATATAAGGGTGCACTTTTCTTTTAGTCCCTCCTCCTCTTCTCTCTCACCTCTTCTCTCTCCTCTTCTCTCTCCTCTCTTTTTTCTCTTCTCTTTTCTCTCCTCCTTGGTGCTGCTCTGCAGTATCCCTTGCCAATAAAGACCTTTTGTACAAGCCTTGGTGGTCTGTGAGATCTCTTCTGGTCAAGTGCCACCCTTTCATCTGGTGTCAGAAGTGGGATCTAATTAGGGAACGCTCCCAAGGGTAGCTTTCACCCTCTCCACAGGGTTTTAGCTCCTGGGGGCTCCCTGTCCTCTTCTTGCACTCCTGGTGCTCACCACCACATTGGCTTGTGAAGGTAGCTGAAATCAGTGGTATAGTTCATCCGCCAAGGTTCTCTAATAGCACTCAACACCAGCCTCATCTAAACTTGGTGAGTACCCCTATGGGAGTAAGTTTTCCCTAATGGTTGGCTGGGTTGCTTATATTCCTGGCGATTCACCCATTTCTCGAGGCTTGAGTTCCCTATTCCCATTGACCTTGCGTGGCTTAGCCCAGGGCTTCCACGCCTTGCACGAAAATTCCTGGCGCCAGGTCTCAAGCTCTCCTTGGCCCCAAGGGTCTGACACTGATCTGGGGTACAGTGACAACTACCCTAGACTGTGTTCTCATCCTCACAGCCAGCAACAAAGCAGCAGAGACATCCGCCCTTTGTCCTGATCCTCCCGTGATTCTGCTCACGCTTTATTCCTGCAGAATCGCCATGGGTGCAGGCTGTTCTGTCCCACCTGACTCCCTCTTGGGGTGCTTACTACACTACCTGGTAGAATTAGAATTAGATTTAAAGCCAAAAAAATTAATTAAACTCTCTACACAGGTTTGGCCACTTTACAAGCTAGACAACTAGAGTATCTGGTCAAGCTATGGTTCATTTGATTTTTCTTTAATTCAAGACTTATATAACTATTGTGAGCACCTTGGCAAATGGAGTGAGGTCCCCTATGTTCAGGGCTTCTCATATCTTAGAACAATTCAAGACTTATATAACTATTGTGAGCACCTTGGCAAGTGGAGTGAGGTCCACTATGTTCAGGTCTTCTCATATCTTAGAACCAAGCCTAATTTATGTTTGGGTGATTACAAAATTCTTGTAGCAAAGGGCTCTTCTTCTCTCTATCTCCCTGAACCAGACCTATTTGACCCAGAAGATGAACCTCCACCACTCAGGCAAGCGGCCAGTTCCTGTTCTGGCCTGCCATATTCGGCTCCTCCCTCAACCACACAGTTGCCTCTACCCTCTGTCCCTCCTACTTCCCCGTCAACCAATCTGAGCTCATCTCCTAACTCCTCCCCTCTAACTAGCCCTTAGTGTTCTTCCATGTCATCTCTCAGACCACTGCCGGCTGCTCCAAGAAACACTTCCGGACCTCTCTACCCCTTTCTTCCTCCAGCTCCTCCATATGATGGTCCTACAGTGCCACTGTGTAGCAATGTAGACAAATTACAAACTAATTCTACTGTGTCCACCAGGTCAGTCTCCTCACTTGATCCCGTTCCCATTGGTCTCCAGAATTAGAGGGACCTTCATCTCCCTCTCACTTCCTGGACCCGCTCTGTGAGGTAGCTGAAATCAGTGGTATAGTTTCTGTTTATGTTCCTTTCCCCATGACTGAGCTCACACACCTTAAGTTTAGACTAGGTTCCTTTACTTCTAATCTTTCTCATTTTATTCAACAGTTTCAATTTATTGCTATGTCCTATCAACTTACCTGGCATGATGATGTTTTTATTATTTTAGCTAACACCCTGACCTCTGATGAGCGCAAACGAGTGTGGGAGAGGGCAAAAGAGGCAGCAGATCAATTTCATATGTCAAACAATGAACATCCTACAGGTGACACCACGGTCCCTAACTCCCAGCTAGATTGAAATTATAATGATAATGCTGGGGGGAAAAGTAGAAACATTTTTATTACCTGCATTCTTTATGGACTTAGAGCTTCCACCAAAAAGACTACCAATTATGATAAATTACAGGAAGTCATATAAGATAAGTCTGAGAATCCTTCAGCTTCCTCCAATGCCTTACTGAGGCTTTTGTTGAGTATACTAACTTAGATCCTGAAACAATAGATGAGAAAAACATTCTCATGACTTATTTCTTTAACCAAAGTTACCCTGACATCAAACTTAAGTTAAAGTGCTTGGATCATAAACCTCTGACACCCCAGGCCATGATCTTAGACACAGCCTTTAAGGTTTACACAGGGCGAGATGATGTTTTCTGAAGGGAAAATAAAAATTCCCAAACCCAAGATTATCAAATGCTAGCTCAAAACATTACAAACAGTGTCATGGCTTGGGCCAGGTGTTGTGGCGGGCACCTGTACTTGGGAGGCTGAGGCAAGAGAATTGCTTAAGCCCAAGAGTTTGAGGTTGCTGTGAGCTGTGATGCCATGGCACTCTACCGAGGGCTACATAGTGAGACTCTGTCTCAAAAAAAAAAAGTTGGCTTATTACATACTGTTATGTTATTGTGGTTTTAATTTAGTATTTTCCTATAAGTAATAAAGTTTATTGGTCATTTATATTTCCTACTTTTTTAAATTGTAAAATGCTAGCTTCATTCCTATAGTTTTCCTATTTTAGAGGCAGGATCAGGCTAGAGTGTAGTAGTATGATTTTAGCTCACTGCCACCTCAAACTTCTGGGCTCAAGAGATTCTCTCACCTCAGCCTGAGTTGCTGGGACTACAGGTATGTGCCACTGCACCTGACTCATTTTTAATTTTTTTTTAGAGATGGTCTCTCACTGTGGTCTCCCAAAACATTGGGATTACAGCTATGAGCCACCATGCCTGGCCTTCTCTCTCTCAACAGTATTTTTTGGTGAATATAATTTCTTAGTTTATCAATGTTTCCTTATACAGTTCATTTCATAACTGTTTAAGCTTATGGAGATATTCTCCTGTTTTATCTTCTGAAAACTTTTCAGTTTTGCCTTTTTCACCAAAGACTTGAATATACTTGGAATTGATTTTTATTTAATCCACATGGATGGCTAATTATTCTAGCAGCATTTATTAAAAAGCCCTGCTGTGCTGTCTGTATCATGTATCAAGTATTCACATAATGCAAAGTTCTCTTTCTGGCTCTATAGTATTGGTTTATTTGTTGATATATGCATTGATCCATACTGTTGTGCTTTTTTTTTTTTTTTGAGACAGAGTCTTATGTTGTTGCCTTGGGTAGAGTGCCATGGTGTCTCAGCTCACAGCAACCTCAAACTCTTGGGCCCAAGAGATTCTCTTGCCTAGATGAGAAAAACATTCTCATGACTTATTTCTTTAACCAAAGTTACCCTGACATCAAACTTAAGTTAAAGTGCTTGGATCATAAACCCACCACAATGCCCAGCTATTTTTTAGTTGCAGTTGTCGTTGTTTAGCAGGCGCAGGCTGGGCTCAAACCTGCCAGGCTCTGTGCATGTGACCTGCACTCCGCTCTCTGAGTTACGGCACTGCCCTGATCCATACTGTTTTAAATATCACAGGTATTTGAAAAGTCTTGATATTTGGCAGTGCCAATTCTCTGTTTTTCTTCTTCCTCCCCCTCTTCCTCTCTCCCTCTCCTTTCTTTTCTTTCCTTTCTCTCCTTCCTCATTTATTTTGACTCTGTAATTGATTTGGGAGACTTGACATCTTTGTAATATTGAGTCTTTCAGTGAAGACTCATGAACGCGATCTATCTCTTAATTTAATCCTCTTTAATGTCTCTCAATTAGTTTTATAATTTTCCCATTAAGGTCTTGCTCAGGTTTTGTTGTATTTATTCCTTAGGACTTAATATTTTTTCAATGTTATTATAAAAGGCAGAGTCTGCTTACTATGGCTACAGAAAGTTTTCTATGTAGTTTTGATGATTTTGTGAAATGAAAAGCCTTTTTGACAAGATCTCTGCATTTACCTCCCCTTTCCCTTCTTCACCGGGATCCATGATGGCTCCTCAGTAAGAGAGGGGTGTGTGTTCCTTCATGGAGGGCACCCTGCTGAGGACCAATAACAAGAACCAGCAAAATTTGACTGGCACCTTAAAAACTGCTCCCTGTGTTGTTCTATGTTTAATCCTCCTAATGATCCTGGAGAGTCGGCATTTTTACGACCATCTTACTAAGGCGGGAACAGAGTAACAAGTCACAGAGAGATAAAAAGCCTTGCTCATTCCATCAGGGGATGAGGAGAATGTGGTGTCTGCCCTCAGCTGAATGCTGTTCAGCCTTAAAAAGGGAGGAAATTCTGTTACTTGCAACAAGATCAATGGACTTGGAGGGCAGTAATTTAAGGGAAAGAAAGTGGGTGCAGAAAGACAAATATTGTGTGATCTTAGGGGTGGAATCTAAAACAATTGCGTTCATAAAAGCAGAGGGGAGAATGGGGATCACCAGCAACCTGGAATAGGGAGGAAATGGAGAGATTTTGGTCAAAGGGTACAAATTTTTTTTTCATTTTTCTTCTTTTTTTTTTAAAGTTCAAAATATTAGGGCATACACACGTTTTGTTTATAAAATTTGTTTTGTACAGACTGAGTCAAAGTCGTACATGTGCCCTTCACCCAGATAGTGTGCCTTGTACCCATTTGCATGAATTTGCCCTCCTCCCCTCCCCCCACTTACCTGATTTTTCTTTTTTTTTTGAGACAGAGTCTCACTATGTCACCCTCAGTAGAGTGCTGTAGTGTCACAGCTCACAGCAACCTCAAATTCTTGGGCTTAAGCGATTCTCTTGCCCCAGCCTCCTGAGTAGCTAGGACTACAGGCACCTGCCACAACGCCCAGATATTTTTTGGTTGCAGCTGTCATTGTTGTTTAGCAGGACCCGGCCAGTTTCAAACCTGGCAGCTTCAGTGTATGTGGCCGGCACCCTAACCGCTGAGCTACGGGCACTGAGCCTAACCTGATTTTTGATGGATGTTATTTCCATGTGCTGTTAGTTTTGATTAGTTAGTTCCAATTTAGTGTTGTGCACATGTGGTATTTGCTCCTCTGTTCTTGTGATACTTCACTTAGAAGAATAGAAAGGGTACAGAATTTTAGTTAGAGAAGAGGAATAAATTTCTGGAGACATATTGAGGAGCACGATGACTATAGTTAATAATAATGCGTTCTATATTTCAAAATTGTTAAGAGAGTAAATTTCAAATGCTCTCACCCCCCAAAATGATGAATATTTGAGGTAATAGATGTGTTGATTAGTTTGAAATAATCACTCTACACTGTGTACATATATCAAAACATTGCTTCGTACTCTAAAATCTATACAATTACAATTTGTCAGTTTATAATTCAAAGACTTGCTCATGTTGCTTGAGGCTTTATTTAGCTCCAGTTCAGAGCTGTTGGCTTCATTTTTACCTCTTTCCTCTGCACCACAGTTGCCTTTGCTGTTGGTACCTTTGAAGATGTGGGTTTTGGAGCTTTGTGTAGCGTTTTGCATGTGTAGTCAGATTAAAATTTGAGGAGCCAGAGAAGATGAGAGTAGGTCTAGGAGAAAGTTTATACGACCTGGAGTGTTCAATTTTCTATTAACAGTGGTTAATACTGTGCATTTCTCTTTTCTTCTGTGGGAAACCATGATTCAGCCAACAGATCTTAGTTCCCAGTGAATCTGCTTTTTTAAAAACAAATGTGATTTTTTGTTGTGTCTCATTTTGTTGTCCCAACTAGGATGCAGTGGTGTCATCATAGCTCACTGTAACTTCACATTCCTGGGCTCAAGTGATCCTCCTGCTTCAGCCTCCTGAGTAGCTGGGACTATAGCCCTGTGCCACCACACCTAGCTAGTTTGTTTATTTTTGGTAATTTGTCTATTTTTTTTTTTTGAGACAGAGTCTCACTTTATTGCCCTTGGTAGAGTGCTGTGGTGTCACAGCTCACAGCAACCTCCAGCTCCTGGGCTTAGGCGATTCTCTTGTCTCAGCCTCCTAAGTAGCTGGGACTACAAGCGCCCGCCACGACGCCTGGCTATTTTTTGTTGCAGTTTGGCCGGGGCCAGGTATGAACCCGCCACCCTTGGTATGTGGGGCCGGCGTCCTACCCACTGAGCCACAGGCACTGCCCTGTAATTTGTCTATTTTTTGTAGACATGGCATCTCAAACTGGTTTTGAACTTCTGTGCTCAAGCAGTCCTCCCACCATGTGCTCCCAAACTGCTAAATTATAGGCATGAACCACAGTGCCTGACCCAATCTCGTTTCAATACAAGCTTTCAATTTACAAATTAGTGTCAGTCCTAATAAAAAGTTACATTTTTTTCTTATTTTATTGGAAGAAACTTGAGGGCATACATTTGTAGTCATGGTGTTTGTTACTACTACGTTTTGGGCAATAAATATTTGCCAAATGAACCCATTTTTCTCCTACCTTTACAATCTATTTAATAAACCCTTATCCTCTAGGAACTAAATATTTAATCCTTTGAAGGCCCAGCAGGTGGTGCTCCAGGACCGCCCAGTATAGGTCATATGATGTACGAAAGAATTCTGTGCACAGGACCAAGGAGTTGAAATCTGTGATTTGTGGATTAAAAGAACAATAAGGAGAAGGGGGAAGGAGGAGGGAAAAAACTCTGGTCCTGGCATTCATTTCACTCACAGTGGAGCCATCGTATGGGACCTTGTATGGTCTTAGGCATTTGTGATTTCCTCATATTTGATGCATTTTCTAGCTCTTTCTTCCAGGGCAAGGGCTCTTCTATTTTTCCTCATACTCAGTACAAGGTACAGCACATTGTAGGAGTCTGATAGATTCCAGCTAATCTGAGATGGCCAGATCGTGGGGACGTTGGACCCCCATAAACTCTTCCCTGATTTAGGCTTTCTCCTCCTGCATTTCCTGTTTATGCTGATGGCATCTGCCTGCCCTAGAGTCAGGGTCAGACCTCAGAGCCACCCTGCTGCCCAGAAATCTTTGTAGGAGTCTGTGCTTGGCACTGGTCACATTGCCTCAAACCTCCAGTCCAGTCAGTCAATGGAGGGTTTATTGAGCCGAGTTAAGGATGTGCCTGGGAAAAACACAAACCACAGAGAAATCTGTGGCTATTTTTCTGAAGAGGAATTTGAGAGCTCCAGTATTTAAAGGGGAAAGTGAATATGAAAGAAAGAAAAAGCAGGGGTAGATGGGTAGTGAGACAAAATGATTACATTCTTGGGAGACCCAGGAAAATCTATATTTTATGTAAGATAAGGATGATGTTAGGAGAGAAAAGGGAGTGAAAGAATCACCACTTACGTACGTGTCCCTGGGTGGACACAACGTCCGGGGGAGGGACTGGGAGCTGCTCTCTCCGTTCTGTCTTTACCATCAGTCCCAGTCCCAGCAGCACTTGTGGAGCACTGTTTTTTTTTTTTGAGACAGAGTCTCACTGTGTCGCCCTCAGTAGAGTGCTGTAGCATCACAGCTCACAGCAACCTCCAACTCATAGGCTTAAGCGAGTCTCTTGCCTCAGCCTCCCAAGTAGCTGGGACCACAGGCACCTGCCACAACACCCAGATATATTTTTGTTGTTGTTGTTTAATAGGCCCCGGCCCGAACATACCAACCCTGGTATGTGTGTCTGGCACCCTAACCACTAAGCTATGGGCGTTGAGCCTGTTAAGAGATTTTTAATACCAATGGGTAGGAGAGACTAATTAACAAGAGAGTCTTATAGGTTGAGCACATTTAAACTGAACAGACATTAATTCATTGTCCTTATTTTTCTTACCTTGTCGGAACTGGTGCAGATTCTTGTGGATGATGTTTGGAATCTCTGCATTAGATGATTATCCCATGGAAGGATTGCCAAGCCCCAGCCTTACCTGCTCGATCAACCCATTTATGTGTTTGATGGATAATGTGATTTAACATGGAGAGGAGAGATACATAAGCTAGAAAGGATATTTACAAAGGGTGCACAGTTAAAGAAAGGCAGGCCCTTCTTTTGAGTTAACACCTTGGGTCTTAAAGTGCCTAAGACATTCATGGAAAGTAGTCCAGAGAAGCATGGTTCATCACCTTTCCTGGATAATAAACTGAAGGAATGGTGCTCATCAGCGCTCATCTCTGGTCTCCAGGGACTAGGTGTCTTCCAGGAGAGAGGCTCTTCTTCAGGAAGCTGAAATATATACCTGGCCTGGGCGTCAGAGACACTTAAGGGAATTCCAGGAAAGCTGAAACAATTGCAGAACCAGTTATTACCTCATGCTGATAAGGTAATTGAGCAGAGAAGGGACAACAGGTGTGAGCTACAGAGTGGCTGCTCCATCACCTCTGCCCTCCACATCCTGCTCACGATTTCTCTTGTGAGCCACCTTAAGTGAAAACATGCAGGAAAAGCCTGGAGCATCACAAAGCTACTTCACCAACTTCATTTTGAAGAATTTCAAGCTGAACAACCTCTACAGAAGACAGTATGGTCGTTTCTCAAAAAATTAAAACTAGAACCACTAAATGACTTCTGGGCATAGACCAAAAGAAGTGAAAGCCAGGTCTCAAAGATATATTTGCATATCCATGTTCATAGAAGTATTACTTGTAATAGTTAAATGATAGAGGTAACCTAAGTGTCCTTCAGTGAATGAATGGACAAATAAAATGTGGTATGTGTATGCAATGGAATATTATTCAGTCTTAAGAAGTAAAGAAATTCGCTACATGCTAGCAGACAGATTAATCCTGACGATACTTTGCTGAGTGAAATAAGCTAGTCACAGAAAGACAAGCACTGTGTGATTCCACTTCTGAGGTACACGAAGTAGTCAAATTCATAGAGGCAGAAAGTGGAATGGTGCTTGCCAGGGTCTAGGGAAAGGAAGGAATGAAGGATTGTTTAATGGGCAGAGATTTTCAGTTTTGCAACATAAAAGGAGTTCTGTAGATTGGTTGAACAACAGTGTGAATATACTTAACATTATTGAACTATGCACTTAAAAATGGCTGAGCTAATAATCATGATTTTATGTTTGTGTATTTTACTACAATTAAAAAAGAAGTTTCAAATTAAAGATAATTTGAAAAAATAATACAATGAACATTTATATGACCTTCATCTACATTCATCAATTATTTTGCTTTATCCGCCCCCAAGTTCATGGATGTAGACATGTTGCTCAAACACTAGCAAATAAGTTGTAGACATCATGGCACTTTCCCCTGAAATACTTAAACCTGTGACTTTTAAGAACAAGGATATTCTTGTTCTTGATATTCCTACATCAGCTTTGAGAAATTTAAATCCGATGTGCCCCCCAAATATGTACAACTACAATCTATTGATAAAAAATACAAAAAAGAGAAATACAATGCCAGTATGTGCATAACAGTGATATGATGTAATCTGTAACCCATATTCAGAATTTCCCAGTTGCTCCAATACTTGTCCTTATACTTTTTTTGGTGCATCAATTTTAGTCAGCTAAACCCAAATATTTTGTATATGCAAGGCACCGTTAAAGTGATTTCCTCAATAAACATTTTTTGAGCCACCTAACGTGTACTAGGCACTGTTCCACTTTAGTGAACAAGACTGGTAAAAATCCCTGCCTTCGTGTTCTAAAGCAGGGGTCCCCAGCCTTTTTGGCACTAGGAACTGGTTTCATGGAAGACAATTTTTCCAGGGACAAGGGAAGGTGAGGGTGGACCACAGGGGTGGAATGACTGGGACGGGAGTTGGGGCTCGGGTGGTGATGGGAGCAACAGGGAGCAGAGGTGAACACCCCTGAAGCTTTGCTTGCTGGCCAACACTCACCTCCGGCTTTGAGGCTCAGTTCCTAATAAGCCAAGGACTGGAAACTCTTTGGCACCAGGGATGGGTTTCATGGAAGACAATTTTTCCAGGGACAGGGGTAAGGGATAGGAGAGGAGGCAGAGCTCAGGCAGTGATGCTGTGTGGCCTGGCTCCTAACAGGCCACAGATTGGTACAGTCAAATTCACAGAGGCACAGAACTTGGTCTGTGGCCTGAGATTGGGGACTGCTGTTCTGGATTAGGAGAGAGTGTCTCAGGGCACAGTGGACAGTGGAGGCAGATGGTAAGCAAAGTCAGTAAGTAAATGGCTCCCTAGAGACGCAAAGTCAGTAAGTAAATGGCTCCCTAGAGATGTGAGGTGCTGCAGGGAGAGGGAAGAATAAAGCCAGCGAAGGTAGTGTCGCCGGTGGCATGAGTGGATGCTGCAGTTCTGAACAGGTGGTCAGGAGCATGTGACGGCCAAGGTGCCTGAGCACAGGTGTGTTCAGGCCGGAGAGCCACACCTGCTGTCTGGGCAAGAGCTCGAAGGCAGAGGGAACAGGGACAGAGGCCTTGAGACAGAAGCAGGGCTTGGTGTGGGAAGAGGAACAAGAGGGCTGAGTGTGGGAAAGCGGGACGAGAGTCAGGGCGGAGGGGCAGAGCTTGCCGAGCCCAGGAGAGCCCTGCTTCCTTTCCTGGGGAGATGAGAGGCCTTGGCGGGCTCCCTCCCGGTGGCAGCCCATGGGGAGAGACCATGAAGGTACAGGCTGAGAGCTGGGAGGCCAGAAAGGAGGATGTGACAACAGCCAGGGCAGAGATGCTGGTGGTGGGTCCCAGCAGAGGTGGTGAAGTGGTCACGCTCCAGAGGCATTGTGAAGATAGAGCCAAAGGGAATCGTTGAGGCTTGGGTGTGGAGGTGTGAAGGAAAGCTACCTGGAGTCCAGGAGGGCGCCAAGGCTCTGGGCTGAGCAAGAGGCAGGAGGAAGCTGCCATTTATGAGATGGGAAGGACTGCGGCAAAAGCAGATTTGTCCTAACTCATTTGATTCCCATGGTAACAAGCAGGTGGGTATTATTTTTACCCATGCTTTATTGATGAAGAAAATGAAACAGATATTGAGTAATTTGCTTAAAGCCCCATAGCCAGAAAGTGGTAGAGTTGAGATTTCAGCCAGGTAGTCTTGTTCTCTTAACCACTGTGTGGTGCTGCCTCTTGGATTTTGAGTTCCTTTTAAGGAATTCTGTAGAAATTATTTTTCCTTCTCTCTCTTGCTCCTCCTTTCCTTCCTTCCTTCTCTCCTCTCTCCCTCTCTCCCCTCTCCCTTTCTCCTCCTTCCTCCCTTCCCTCCTTCCCTCCCTCTCTCCTCTCTCCTTCTCTCCTCCCTCTCTCCCCTCTCCTTTTCCCCCTCCTTCCTTCCCTCCCTCTCTCCCTTTCCTCTTCCCTCACTCCCTCCTTCCCTCCCTTTTTCTCTGAGTAGCCCTTGTGCCCAGAGTATACGTAGCTCTCTAACTTAGGAAACCTGCTTCTATGTTGGCAGCCCTGAGGGGTTCTTCTTTGGTGATCCCACCATTCTTCTTTGGTGATCCCACCTCCCCTGAGGAGCACTTCTAGCTAAGTACTCTTAAACCTCCACCTCTAGATTCCATATTCTGCCCTCTGGCCGCTGGCACCCACAGCCCCCTGGGCATCTTTACTTGCGTGCTCTGCGGGAACCTCCAAGTTAGCAGTCCCAGCTGAACTCAGCTTCTACACACCCCACACCTCCGCCTTGTCCTGGCCTTCCTACTGTAAAAATGCAGAACTGATAGCGTTTCCTTCACGGCTCCCCACTGGTGCCTCCGTAAGACTCCTCATTTGGCTCTCACCCCTCCCTCCTCCTCTGCTTCTGCTGGTGTCAGCCTCAACACGTTCCTCAGGCTCAGGTTCACTCTCCCCTCTGCCCGAGTTGCGTCAGCCTACAGTGTGGAGAGCCTGGGTTTCTCGTGCCCTTCTCCCAGACCCTGAGTCTAGGTTAGATACCCCTGCCAGGTGCTCCTGTGGTGTGGCTATGGGGATGGAAGGCTAGAGTAAGGGGAGAGGCTGAGGAGTCCTGCTCATGTGGGAGCTGCTCCGCAGAACACCTGCTTGTTTGAATTTTCTTTGGGGACTCACTTTGTGATTCTACTGAACCAAGAACTGTGATGAGGGACCCAGGGAAGCAAGTCCCGGAATAAGATGGGTCCTGAACATCCCGCCCATCTGTCCATCCCTGGTCACATGTATCCTAAGGGACAGTGCCCAGGTAATGAGAATACTCTGCCTTCATGCTTTCCATCAATAGTCCACTTTCTTTTTTTATTTTTATTTTATTTTATTTATTTATTTTTGAGACAGAGTCTCACTGTGTCACCCTCTGTAGAGTACTATAGTGTCACAGCTCACAGCAACCTCAAACTCTTGGGTCTAAGTGATTCTCTTATCTCAGCCTCCCAAGTAGCTGGGACTACAGGTGCCCACCACAATGCCTGGCTATTTTGTGGTTTCAGTTGTCATTGTGTTTAGCTGGCCTGGGTCAGTTTTGAACCCCGCAGCTTTGGTGTACGCAGCTGGTGCTAAAACTACTGTGCTATGGCTGCCAAGCCCACTTTATTTTTTTAAAAGCCTGAGCTATGAGTGATCACGTCCACTGGTGCTTAGAGGTAGCATCAGAGACACATGTCTGGCTCTTGCCCAGAGCCAGATCCTTCAGACGGGGGAGGAAACGAGAATGGGGCAGCCTCAGCCCTGACCTGGGGGGCAGGAGCTGCTTGCTCTGCCACTGGTTTTTGTGTGGCCCCAAATAATTTGCTCCTACCCTCCAGTAGTTATAGTAATTTTTACCTACCTCAGAGGTGTGTTGGGAGGTATAATTAATGGTGGTTAAAGTGCTTGGAGAGGCACAGATGAAAGGCCTTCTTTAAGCACACGTTATTACTGTGATTAATGGTATTTCTCTTCTTCGAACACACTGGGAGACAGACCTTTTGACTTAGGTCATTTAATTGTGTCTTGGCTCCTTGACCAGACAAGAGACATTAGAGCCTCCAGACTGCCCACACAGAGATTGTAAAGCCTTGGAGATCTACAGCCGTCCTAAAAATGATCTTATCTCTGTCTTACCCACTTTTTTTTGCCATTCTTCCAAAATGATCTGACTTGGAAAATGGCAGTTTTTACATACTATAAAATATCTGCTGAATCCAAAGCATTTCACTGGGTGTGAAGGGAGGGGAGAAAATAACTTACATTGTTACTTAATATGCTCTGATTATCCCCAGTACCAGCCCTTGCTCTTCCCAGACCATGGAGAAACCTCAGACATCCCTGTGCCAGCACGAGACTGATTTCTCACTTTTGGTGGGCTGTAGCTCTCCAAGGCTTTCCGATCCCTTGTGTGTTCCTGCCCCCCAGGTCAGGGCTGGAAGCTCTAGTGTCTCTTGTCTGGTCAAGTTGCAGAGACACAATGAAGTGACCTAAGCCAGTGAACCACAGTGACTAAGACCCGGTGGGCCCTGGGGTTGCTGGGAGGCGGGACCCCCGCTGCTGAGATGGAACCTGCTGCTTGCTCCTGCCCAGCCCCTCACAGAGTGCAGAGTTTAGTGCAGGCTGTGACAGGGACTGGAGGTCAGCCCGACCCCCTCCCCGCCCTGGGAGCCTGTCAGGGGACAGCGGGCAGCCCACCTGCGTCCTCATGCCCACCTGCTTCTTATGCCTCATGGCCTTGGGCAGGCCGCACGGCCATTCTGCATGCCCTGAGGACAGCACATGTCCCTTATAAAGTGCTAGGGGGACTGGAAGAGAGGGAGGGCATCGATGCCATGGAGCCTGGCATATAATGGGGTGTTCCACACACCTTCCCCCTCCATCCCCTCAGAGGGGCGGAAGCAGTTGAATCTACTTTTATAAAGCACTTCAGCAAATGTGCCCAGGATGTCTGACTACTCATCCTCCTTCCCCGGAGGCCGAGTCCTGCTGCTGTGGCATCCATGGGAGGACACGACTCTGTGTAGTGAAGGGGGCAGGTCCTACCTCCCAGCCCATAGCTTGGTGAGGAGTGACATCCCAGTACTCACCTGGGCATCTCCTGAGGTGGCCCTCAGACCCTCTGATTCCAGAATCTTCCAACAACTGCTGCAGCGTTCATGACACTAATAAAAAGGAAGGCGTAGAGGAGCTCAGGGGAGGTGAGAATCACGCTGTGCTTTGAAATTGGTCAAAATTATTTTCTGAGTATTTAAAAACACTTTCTTTCTTTTTTTTTGTAGAGACAGAGGCTCACTTTATCACCCTCGGTAGAGTGCCGTGGTGTCACACAGCTCCCAGCAACCTCCAGCTCCTGGGCTTAGGTGATTCTCTTGTCTCCCGAGTAGCTGGGACCACAGGCGCCTGACACAACGCCCAGCTATTTTTTTGTTGCAGTTTGGCCAGGGCCGGGTTTGAACCTGCCATCCTCAGTATGTGGGACTAGCGCCCTACCCACTGAGTCACAGGTGCTGCCCTAAAAACACTTTCTATCGTTTAACAAGCCTGTTTAAGTATTGGGAGTCTACTTATATGTATGTACTCACAAATGGACCCCGTATCTGTATTAATGAAGACCCTGATCCATTTCTGGGAGGGGATCATTTTGTTCCTCTGTGTCTTGGTCAGAACGTGCCCTGGAGTACGGGGTTTGCTTCTGGATTCCACACCTTGACAGAGATGCAGAAAAAACCAGAGTTAGCTTAGGCACGACGCTCAACTGGTAAGAGAATCACAGAGCTGAGACCTCAGGGGAAGGAAGATTCGGGGAAGACATGGACTAAATTTGAATATCTGAAAATAAAGTGAAAGACGTGATCCCAGGGGCCAAACCACACGGCTACAGAAAGACAGAGCTTGGCTCATTAGAAGGAAGACATGGGACCGTCTTGGGGAATAGATTGCGATCAGCTAAGGTCTGGCGGGAACGCTGACAGGGACTGTGATCCGAGGGCCTAGGCACTGGGAAAGTGTGTTGACTTTAATCATAAGATCGCTCTCTGGCATTTGTCTAGATTAGCAAGCCAGTATAGAACATACACCAACTTTCTAACAGAACATTTAGAATGGAAGTCTTTGATGCTGCTGGTAATATTGGGTTTACTGCACTTTTTAAGTTCTGTGGGTGTTGTCTTCTGCTTTATACTAAACACAGCTAAACATGTAAGCATAAGCTTTTGCACTCAACTACTCTGCCCTGCCCCACAGAGCAGGGAGATGGGACCATGGTGCAGACTCTTTTTAGCAATCTCACTCTCCCCGTGACCACCTTGGTCAGGGTAGGTGGGAGCTGTTGAAACAGTTTGACGAAATTATTTGGCTTGGTGATGGCTGAGGGCACCCCCTGAGGAAGCTGGCAGGCCAGTGGGAAGATGTTCTGTACACCCAGAAAGCCATAAGCCAGTGTAGGCTTGAGGTTGGATGTGGACACTGGAGGCTCTCTTGGTCCACTGTAGGGTCTAATCCACCTCTAGGACGGCTCAAGGACTTAAGAGAGGGGTCCCATATGAGATAGCATGGTGGTTAGCGATGTGACATTGGAACCAGATTCCCTGGCAAATGGCTTCACTTCTTTGCATCTCAGTTTCCTAATATTTGAAATGGAGATGGTAATATCACTTGGCTTCTGAAATCTTTGAGAGGATTAAAAGAGCCCATACCGGTAGGGCAGCGGTTCTCAACCTGTGGGTCTTGACCCACAGGAACTGTATTAAAGGACCACAGCATTAGTAAGGTTGAGAACCACTGCTGTAGGGGATGTTCCAACGTCCTAGAACAGTTTTAAGCCATATTGCCTTCAGAAGGATAAACGCTCAAACTTAGGGGAAAAAAAATCATCTGAAATGAAATCAATTCAGTGTAATTAAAGCAATTTAGAAGAGCGCCTAATCTGTAAGTAAGTGTGATTTATGCTTTGGAACACTCTGCAGTGCTGAGAAGCCAATCCTGAACTCTCACAAAGGAAAGGCATTCACTAGGTGGCTTCAAGGTATGTG
Organism: Otolemur garnettii; assembly: GCF_000181295.1. Lineage (NCBI taxonomy): Eukaryota > Metazoa > Chordata > Mammalia > Primates > Galagidae > Otolemur > Otolemur garnettii. Next base: position 9,356,845 of record NW_003852396.1, on the reverse strand, counting down.
GGAAAGGAGAACAGAAAACTAGACGGTTCCCAGGAGTTTCTCCCTGCAGCACCTGTTGGACTTGTTCTTCTCTTAAGTGGTCCTCAAACTTGAAGCATGTATCGGCAGCTCCTGGAGGGCTTATTAAACCAGATGGCCAGGCCCCACCCCAGAGTGTCTGACTCAGTAGGGCTGGGGTGGGGCCCTTGAATTGCTTTTCTAACCAATTTCCAGATGATGTGGATTCTGCTGGTCTGGGAATTACACTTGGAGGGCCCCTGTAGAGGCAACTGATCTGATTCTCTGTTCACTCTGTCTTTGCTGGGAGGGAGAGAAGAGGAGGCCAGGTCAGAGCAGAAACCCTCAAAGGGGGGAAATGCCCATGCTGGTGGCTGAGGTGAGAGCAGACAGCCCAGAGGCCCAGCTGTGGGTCTCATAGGGAAAATAAATGTTGGCCTTTTAAGGCAAGTTCTGGCAACACATCTGGGAAACATTTGTGATGGTTGATTTTATAACTAGGCCATTTTTGTTTATTTTTTTGAGATAGAGTCTTACTATGTTGCCCTCGGTAGAGTGCATTGGCGTCACAGCTCACAGCAACCTCATACTCTTGGGCTTAAGCGATTCTCTTGCCTCAGCCTCCCAAGTAGCTGGGACTACAGGTACCTGCCACAATGCCTGGCTGTTTTTTTGTTGTAGTTGTCATTGTTGTTTAGCAGGCCTGGGCTGGGTTCAAACCCACCTGCCTAGGTGTATGTGGGCAGCCCCCTAAGCACTGAGCATCAGGTGCTGAACCGGCTAGGCCATTTTTGATCAAACATTACTCTAGATCAGTGGTTCTCAACCTTCCTAATGCCACGGCCCTTTAATATAGTTCCTGTGGGTTGTGACCCACAGGTTGAGAACTGCTGCTCTAGATATTTCTATGAAGTTTTTTTTTTTTTTGGATGAGATTAACATTTAAATCAGCAGAATAGGCTTGGTGCCTGTAGCTCAGCGGGTAGAGCACCAACTAGCCAGAGCTGGCAGGTTCGAATCTGGCCCAGGCCTGCTAAACAACAATGACAACTACAACAATAACAAAAAATAGCTGGGCATTGTGCCAGGCACCTGTAGTCCCAGCTACTTGGGAGGCTGAGGTAAGAGAATTGCTTAAGCCCTAGAGTTTGAGGTTGCTGTAAGGTGTGATGCCATGGCACTCTACTGAGGGTGACAAAGTGAGACTCTGTCTCAAAAAAAAAAAAAATCAGCAGAATAAAGAAGATTAGCCTGCATAATGTGGGTGGGCCTCATCTAATCAGTTGAAAGCATTAAAAGGAAATGACTGATCTCTGCAGAAGAGGGAATTCTGCCCATAGGCTGCTTTTGGACTTGGACAACAACTCTTCTCTGGGTCTCTAGCTTGCTGGCCTATCTCATCAGATTGTGGACTTGCCATGCCTCCTGAGCCAATTCCTTAAAATAAATCTCTCTGTTCTCATATATACATCCTTTTGGTTCTGCTTCTCGGGAGAACTCTGAGGAATGCAACACCCATTGGGATGTGGTCGCTGGCATGTTACAAATATAGATGCAATCTTTTATTATTCGGACAAATTTGAAAGCACATTTTATCAACAGTCATTTGAAATGTTCATTCAGTGTACCCTGGGCCGAGGGTGGGTGGTGGTGTGTCATTTAAACTGACCTCGCTCAGCATGAGTCAAAGAAGGGAAGCTGGGGCTGCAAGGGCCACAACCCAGTGACAAAGGGGCAGGCACCAGTTTGGTGCTTTTTCTTCTAATAAATGATGCACTATTTATTTTCTATTTTGGGATACTTACTCAGCACTTTCAGCTTCAAAGGGCCCTGCAAGAAGTAATTAAAACATTCTTAAACAGTGTGAGAAGGCAGGGGGTGTGATTACCACTGTATGACTGGCATGCTGAAGTAGTAAGGTTGTGACAGATTTGAAGATGTGAATGGAGATCAAACTTGGGACTCCCTGGTACCTAGGTCTGGCGTCTCCTATCAGGATTAGCTTTTTTCTGAAGAAATTTACAGTTGGGGAATCAAAGTTATTGCTAATAAAAATAACTGCCATTCATTGGTAGCTGCTGTGTCGCAGGTGCTGTGCAAAATACTCTGCATATATTACCTCATCCAGTTCTTCCAGCAAGCTCATGTAACCGATGAGATTGTCACCCGTACTTCACAGACAAGAAACTAAGACTCAGGTAGTGCAAAACATTTATGAAGGAAGCACAGCTGGGAAGTGAGAGTGCTGGGATTTGAACTCAGGTACGATTTGCTCCAGATCCACACCTGCCTGACCATACCGATATAAATCCCTAGGATCCACTGGAGAAAAAGATTTGAGGTTAGTGATTCTGAGCATTAGAGATTTTTGAGCGTCATTGGATTGGAAATGGCACAAGGGCAAGGATTTGGGCCAGGCTGCTCACGGCTGTGGCCCGGAGCTTAGCACAGAGCCTGATGCTCAGTGGGCACTCAGGAAATACTTGTTGACCACATGAATGACTAGTAGACAGCTTTGGGAACTTTCTGGAGGAATATATTGAAAATAAGTAAGGCAGCTTCTTCTAGCTCTGTAAGAAGCTGCAAGTATCATTTTGGTGGCCCAGGAATGAGGAAAACCCCGTGGAGTTCTACTGTGGGAGAAGGAGTTGACTATCGCTAGGAATGTTCACACAGCCTGTTTGAATCGACAGGTTTTAACCCAAATGATATCTTCCTAAACTGAATATCGGCTTAAAAAGGACAAAGAAAGCATTTATTGGGGTCTGGACAAAGGAGAATGGGTCAGCTTCTATTTGCCCACCCTGGTCCTTGGGTAGAAGGCTCCGATGGGTCTTTTCATGCTTCTCGTTGGACTAGATGTGGTTTATGGGGGACTCGGTGTTAATAGATTTTCCTGGACAGTATTTTGATTTGGTGGGTTGCCATATTTTATCTCCTAGGAACTGAAGAAATGGTGTTTCACAGCATTTTCCCCCAATTTCTGTGCATCATAGCAGGACTCGCTCTGCCTACCTCCTCTTCCCCTGCTTGTTACCTAGGAATTAGAGGCTTATCTCTCCTTGCCTGATGCTAGCAAGGGAGCTACTTGTTTCTGGCTCATCCACAGTATCTCACTAGGTAGGGCTGATTGAATATAATTATTTTAATTAATGATATATTTTAATTAATGATCTAGTTAAAATTAATGATTTTTTTATTGTGGTTAAACATCCATAACATAAAATTAAACTATATAATTTCATGGCATTAATTACATTCACATTGTTGTGCAACCATTACCACCATCAATCTCCAGAACTTTTTCATCACCCAAAACTGAAACTCAGCACCCATTAAACAGTAACTCCCTAGGTCCCTGCTAACCATTATTTTACTTTATGTCTTTATGAGTTTGTCTTTCAGTTAATTTTCTCTCTTTTATCTTTTAGTTTTGAATGGAGACTAGAAGGTGCCAGGCTTGGGTGAATAGTTACGAAGATCATTCATACTCTGGGGAGGTGGGACTTTTTCCTCATGTTATTTGGGAGGGAAGAGTGGGTCTAGACAGCAGAGAAGGGAATGGAGAAAATAAGATGCCCTGAACAGCTTCTCTGAATTTGACCTTGGGCATACAATCCTCCGCCAAGCTGGTGTCATCTCTGTCTTATAGAGGGGAACTGAGACTCAGAAGGGCAGTGTGACTTGCCCAAGGTCATAGGTACTGAGCTGGGATTCAAACCCAGGTCTGGTTCCTAGTCTAGCACTTTGCCCTTTCTTTCTCCCTCCAATAATTTAGTAGGTTTTAGTATTATATTTATGTTATAAATATAACATAACTGCCCCAACCCCAGCCTCTGGCAACCACTAACCTATTTTCTATTTCTATGGATTTTCCTATTCTGAGCATTCCATATAAGTGGAATTGAGCAATGTGTGGTCTTTTGGATTCTTTCACTTAGCATGTTTTGTACTTCTTTTTAATTCTGAACAATATTTTGTTGTGTAGATATATCACATTTAGAAAATGTATTCAACTGATGAACATTTAATTTGTTTGTACTTTTTGTCTATTAAGAATTTTATTAGGCCATGGTTGCTGCAAAAAAAAAAAAAGATTAATATGAACATTTTTGTCTAAGTTTCTGTGTCAACGTGTGCTTTTATTTCCCTTGGGTATATACTTAGCAGTGGAATTGCTGTGTTTACTATTTTGAGAAACTGCCAAACTATTTTCTAAAGTTTCTCACCAGCACTGTAGGAAAGTCCTAATTTCTCCATATTCTTGCTAACAATTGTTATTGTCTGCCATCTTGATTTTAGCCATCTTGGAGGAGGTAAAGTGGTATCTTATTGGGTTTTTTTTTGTTTGTTTGTTTCTTTTGTTTTTGAGAAAGAGTCTCACTTAGTCACCTTCAGTAGAGTGCTGCGGTGTCTTAGCTCAGCAACCCCAAACTCTTGGGCACAAGTGATCCTCTTGCCTCTGCCTCCTCAGTAGCTGGGACTACAGGTGCCCACCACCATGTCTGCTATTTTTTTTTTAGAGACAGGATCTCACTCTTGCTCAGGCTGGTCTTGAACCTGTGAGCTGAGGGCAATCCACATGCCTTGGCCTCCCAAAGTGCTAGGATTACAGGCATGAGCCACCACACATGGCTCTCATTGTGGTTTTGATGTGCATGTCCCCATTGGCTAATCATGTTGAGCATCTTCTATTGTGCTTCTTGGCCACTTGTATATCTATTTTGGAGAAATGCCTATTCAAATTCTTTTGCTTTTTTTTTTTTTTTTTTATTGTTGTGGTGCAAGAGTTAAAGAATTCGGCTCGGCGCCTGTGGCTCAAGCGGCTAAGGCACCAGCCACATACACCCAAGGTGGCGGGTTCGAATCCCCAGCCCGGGC
>NW_003852396.1:9340875-9351947 GCF_000181295.1 Otolemur garnettii | reverse complement strand
GGCGCCCGTGGTCCCAGCTACTTGGGAGGCAGAGGCAGGAGACTCGCTTGAGCCCAGGAGTTGGAGGTTGCTGTGAGCTGTGAAGCCACGGGATAGCTTGAGGCTCCGTCTCAAAAAAAAAAAAAAAAAAAAAGAGTTAAAGAATTCTGTTTTTGGTTTCTGGATACAAATTCCTTATCACATACATGATTTGCAAATATTTTCTCCCATTCTGTGGGTTCTCTTTTCACTTTCTTGACAATGTTCTTTGAGGTACAAAAATTTTGAATTTTGACAAAGTTCAATTTATTTATTTTTCTTTTGCAAAAGTTCAATTTATTTAGTTTTTCTTTTGTTGCGTGTGCTTTTGGTGCCATATCTAGGAAACTATTGCCTGACCCAAGGTTATAATAATTTGTTTCTATTTTTTTAAAAGTTCCTAGTTTTAGCCTTTTCATTTCAATCTGTAGTTCATTTTGGATTAATTTTTGTATACTATGTGAGTTAGGGTCCCAGTTCATTCCTTCACATGGAGTTATCTAGTTGTTTCAGCACCACTTATTGAAAAAATAATTCTTTCCTTATTGAATAGTTTTGGCACTGTTGTCAGAAATCAGTAAACTGTACCATAAGTGTAGCAGCTTGCTTATGAGTAGTCAGTTTTACCCCATTGATATGTATGATGGTCTGCCCTTATGCCACTACAATAATATCTTGATCATTATAATTTTGTATGAAGTTTTAAAATTGGAACGTATGAGTACTCTTTTTTGGGGGGTGGGTAGAGACAGAGTCTCGCTTTATCACCCTCGGCAGAGTGCCGTGGCATCACACAGCTAGCAGCAACCTCTATCTCCTGGGCTTAGGCTATTCTCTTGCCTCAGCCTCCTGAGTAGCTGGGACTACAGGAGCCTGCCACAACTCCCAGCTATTATCGGGAGAGGCATGCTGGTGAATTGTGCCTGAGTTTAGTAAGCTGTATCAGACCTCCTATGATTATCTTATTTTCAAATGTTTTGCTGTCTGGCATCATTGCATGCCCCAATTTTTGGCCTAGAGAACATGTCCTTTATTTGTCTGTCATTACAGCCAGGTCAGGTCCAAACCTCAACAACTTTGTATAAGGTGGACCATTGTCTGTAGCTATGACACCGAAAAGGGTTTGACTCAAAGCCAAGCAGATGTTCTGCCACCTTGACTCTCAGTTTTCTTAGCTAGCTCTGCTGTTTTGTTTTGTTTAATTTTAAATGCTACAAATAATATAAAAGAAAAGACTCTGAAAACCAAGGGATGAAAATTTATTATAGCCAGTCCTTGCTGGCATATTAATTACTTCAGTTGTAACACACAGCCGAAAATATATCTGCAATAAAGGGAAAAAATCCGTAAATCATCTTGAAACAAATTATTTAATAATAGATGTAATTACACGAGAAATGTAGCTTTAGGTTTGGAACTAAATCAAGTGAATCCTCTGAATTTATGGCTTCCTGCAGTAAGTGCCATCATTACATGTTAGTCTTGCTTGCTAGATAAAGGAAGAAGGATAAAATTCTCCATGGAGTTATGGGCTTTGGAGCTGTCATCCTAGCCCTGATATCTCTTCTTTCCTTTTGAAGTGTAAAGAGGTGGTAGGTATTTTTCTATCTTCCCGATGAGCTTTGAAGATAGCTTCACATCTGGGCATAAAAATGGTGTTTTGAATATATTTCTCCCAACAGTCTGAGCTGATCGTACCCTGGAAGAGAACCTCCAAATGGGTGCTAGAAACTGCCATGCCCATAAACACACAGGGGCTCTCCCCAAGGCTTCTCCAGGGGTGGTAAGATGTGGGACGGGACTGGACAAAACTGGAGTTTCACGTTCCCAGACTCTTACAAGACTTGGGAAATTTACTTTAATTGAAGACCTCTTTTTCCCTCTCTGTAAAACTGAACATACCTCTCCAGGTTGTCATGGTGATCATATGAATGTCTATGAGGCATTGAGCAAGTGGCTGGGCACATGGGGTACTCAATTCATGTTGATTTGCTTCCTTTTCTTCCTTCAGTTGAGGTGAGAACAGGCTCTGCAGCTGCAGATCTAGGAAAGAGTTGACATAGTGGCTATGGGGCTGCAGCCATGAAACTCAGCAAGGCCAGGTGAGAGTTAAAAGCATGGATTTTGGCACTAGAAAGCCTGAATTTCAGTCCTGGCTCTGCTGCTTACCAGCTGTGCAGCTGAACACAGGTCATCAAACCTCTCTGAGCCTCAGTTTTCACGTTTTAGTGAAGGATTGGTAAAAGTATTTCGGGCTGAGGCCTCTTCACTTGCTGTGCTTTGGTGTTACATGTGAGGGTTGCAGCTTCCTATCTGGGATGACTGTGTCTTTCAGTCTTTTGCCTTCCCCACCTCTGCACTCCCTGCACTCCTCTTCCAGAATGACTGACAGACCATGGCCAGGTTGAGATGGTGACCTCAAGTTCCCCTTGACTGTGGCACAGTTACCCATCCTCTATACTGTGGTGGTCAACAGCTTGGGATCTGGGAAAGCCACATCTCTGTTGAGCCTGGGTACTGCCACAGCTGGTGACCTTGGTGAATGACTTTATCTCTGAATCTTCATTTCCTCATCTGTTAGAAAGGACTAATGATGTCTAATACCTGCTGCCAGGGTTGTGCTGAGCTTTAATTTTGGCAAATATTTCTTGAACATTTTATCTATGCTAAGGATTATGGTAAGTGCTTCATTGGAGCTTCCTCACTGAGGTCTCCCAACAGCCCTATGAGATTGGTATTAGTATTATCATTTTCATTATATGGATGAGGAAACTGAAGCTCCAAAGTCACATAGTTATTACATGACAAAGATGGATCCAACCCACATCTTTCAGACTCCACAGGTAACCTCTGAGTCCTGTAATGCGGTGACATTTGTCAGCACTGAGAGGAAAGTAGGCACTTATGGTAAATTATTAATTGTTTACTGTGATAAATACAGTAAGTGGAGTGGAGTGGGACTGAGATGCATACTTCTTTAGGTTTGGGGGATGACCACGTGCTCTGAGGAAGGAAACCAGAGACCCTACCCCAAATCCTTTCATTCTCAGGATAGCTGAACCTGATCTCCTAGTGATCATCCTACAATATATAGAAAGTTACCAAGGGAGAAGTCCACCCTGCAGCCACATGGCTACTTCCTCATAAAGAACACATCTGTCTAGCTCCCTGAAGGCTGAATAAAAGTAAACAAGTAAAGCAAAATGGTTACTTAATCAGACCCTACTGGAGATAGGTGATTGTGTGAGGTTGCACTGGAATAGACAGAGGCAAGACCACTTTATGGCCAATGTTGGGTTTTCCACTCACTTTCTGTAGAATGGGGTTGGGCCTAATGAGTGTTTGCAAAGGATCTTTGAAATTTCTGAGATGAAAGGGTATGCCGTGTTTCTCAAGGAGCTTTGCTAGTTCTCATTGATCTATTTGTCTGCTATTGGAGACGGGATGGAAGGCAATTAAATAATTTGTGCACAGCAAAAATGCATTACATCCCTTTGTATCTTCACCACCTAACCCAGGGCTCCCTGTGTATAATAGAGCTCTATAAATGTCTATTTTCATTGGTGAAGGTGGGTGTCTGGCTTCCTTATTAGCTCTGGTGTTCTTCATTAGACTATTGGATGTGTAGTTATGAGGCGCCATGCATGTTTATATGGGTAATGGTGAGGGCTGGCGAAGGTGGAGGAAGGGAGAGGAAGAGAGGAAGCAGGGAAGAAGGGAGCACTCTTCTTTCCTTCTTTTATATGCCTGTCAGAGTATACAGGGGCCAACACATAGGAGTTCCTAGACCTAGGGGTATACATGTGTGTGTGTGTGTTGAGAGTGTAATGAAAACCAAATGCACAGCACAACCAAATTCTCAACTCTAAAGAGAAAAAATCAGAATTTATTGTTAGAGTAGAAGTTCTTCTAAAGGGCCCATGAAGCTGAACTAAGCATTTGGGCCAGAGCTGTATCCTCAAGAAATGAGGTCTTCCCCAGTGAGAATAGCCTACATTGCAGAGTCTCAAAGCTGCAGATGCTGTTGTGGGTGTGGAGAGAAGGGAATATTTTTACACTGTTGGTGTAAATTGTAAACTAATATAGCCTTTTTGTAAAGAAGTATGGAGAATTCTTAAAATTCTATAAGTAGATTTTTCATTTGATCTTACAATCCTATTACTTGGTATCTACCCAGAAGGAAAAAAAAATCATTTTAATATAAAGATTTTTGTACTAGAATGTTCATAGCAGCTGAATTCATTAATTTATAATCGCCAAGATTTGGAAACAATCTAAATGCCCATCAACTCACAAATGGATAAATAAAGTATGGTATATGTGTACCATGGAATACTATTCATCTGTAAAGGAAGATGGAGACCTTACGTCTTTTGTATTTATCTGGATAGATTTGGAGAATATCCTTCTAAGTAAAATATCATAAGAATGGAAAAAAAAGCATCCAATGTTCTCAATAACTAATATGAAATCAATAGATGAACAACTACATGCCCACACTAGAGAAAAACACAATTAAATACAAGAAGGAGGAGGGGGAGGGGATAAATGGGATACGGGAAAAGGGAGAGGTTTTGGTGATTTCACCCAGTAGGCACAATGTAGGGGTATATGGCACAACTCCTGGGTGAAGGACTCAATTACAACGTGGACTTTACCTAACAAACATAAACAATGTAATCTAATTGTATGTACCTTATATTAATCCAAAATAAAAACAAAAGAAATCAAGTCTGGGAAAGGATACTGCAGCTCTGAGGCAATGCCTAGGGGCTTCTGTGCACCTCTTGGAAGTCATGGCACTTGATTGCCCAAGGTTAGAGTAAAAATAATTTTTTCTCACTGTTTCCACCAACCAAGAAATGTCATTGTTGACAAAAAGAACCCTGTGTGTTCCAGGTCATCATTTCTGGCAGTTCTCAGATTTTCTTGGTAAAAGAGTCATGAACATGTGAGGTTTTGCATTGCCCTTAGTTTGTCCTGTGGGTTGCCAGCTGCGCCAGCATTTCTTCCTTGCAGGATTTCAGACAAGATGCTATCTGTGTTCAGTTAAGTGAGGTAGCTGAGCCTGTTCAGTGTCATGATGTGGGGTTACAGGTGATCTGTCTGCCTGCTTGGGGGAGAACATGGAATAGTATTGAATTTTTCTCAGAGGGTCTGTACCACCAGCCAATCTGATAAGCTAATTCATATAAAGGACAGCCTGGTGCGGTGGGCAGAGGCCTAGATTTTGAGTATGATGACGTGAGGTTTAGTACTGGCTCAGTTACATATAAAACCGTACATGAATTACCAGTGTCTCTGAACCTTGCTTTTTTTCACTTAGTGGGTATATTGATATCTCCCTATTTCTACACAAGCTGTTTGGGGATCAGTGGGGAAATGATTGTGAATGGGAAGGGTTCATACAGAGGAAGTGATCTATAAATAGTGTTGGGAGAGGATTAGAGGTCTAACATGTCAGGTAATGTCTGCATTTTAATTAAGTTTTCTGGAGACCATACTCTTTCCTTTATTATCCTCCACAGAAAAACTCTATTTCAGGATACCCTCAAGTCACATAGCTAGAATCCAGGTCATAAAATAACAGGTGGCACATAATAAGCACTCAAACATCAGTTGACTGGATGACAGAGTGATTAGCTATACAATGGAATGTAATAAATGGATAGGCACTGGGTATTATGGGGAGTATTTATTTACTGGGCTTAAAGGAATATCCATGGATATAGAACCTGGATACCATAATGAATAAACAAAGGAAGCTCTAGGTTGCTCATCCGAGAATTTTAAAAAACATTGCCTTATGCATTACAGATTACAAGCTCAGTATCATCACTAATAATTTCATAATAGTGTGTCAATTATTAAACTATTGTTTCCCAGCTTCAGATCAGCTTTTCTACACTTAGCTCTGGGGCTAGGGCTCTGCAGATCTTCCAAATGGAAGCACCAAGTCCAGACAAGTTCACTGTGAATTCTACCAAACATTTAAGGAAGAAATTATGCCACTATTTTTTTTCTTTTACCATTTCTTTCAGAAGACAGAGTGGAAGGAATACTTTTTAATTCATTTTGTGAGGCTAGCATTTCCATAATGCTAAACTGTAGGAGGCACCTGTGAGAAATACCTTGGCGATAAGGGATTGGGGAAGGGATTGAACATCATTTAACATCATTGTTCTCTTGTTAAAGAGCATGAGAGCATGTAAGAACATCTGATGAGAACACCAACATTATTGCATAGCAGTCTCCATACTTGTAGTGTATTACTTCTATAAATAACCTCAGGAGAAGCTGCTGCAAGAATTAAGACTGATGGACTACTGCTGAGATTGCTGTCAAGATGCTCCCTCCTACTAGATGCTTGCATCCAGGCAGTTGAGTTGGCCAGGGCTGGAGACCTAACATCCCAGCTCCAACAAGGTCCTGGGTTGGGACCAGAGACACATTGTCCCTGGGCCCTGACACTAAACCAGTCAAAGACATTATAAGAAAAGAAAACTATAGAACAATAGTCTATAGACCAGTACCTCTCATAAACATAGATGCAAAGATTCTTGACACAACACTAGCAAATTGAATGCAGCAATCTATAAAAAGAATTATACAATAGGTATAAAAGGGACTTAAACCGACAGAGTCCATCTACAGCAAACCCACAGCCAATATCATATTGAATGGAGTAAAATTGAGAATATTTCCACTCAGATCAAGAACCAGGCAAGGTTGCCCATGTCTCTACTGCTTTTTAACATTGTAGTGGAAGTTTTAGCCATTGCAATCAGGCAAGAAAAGGCAATCTAGGGTATACAAACAGGGTCAGAGGTGATAAAAGTTTCACTCTTTGCAGATGATATGATTTTATACCTGGAAAACTCCAGGGACTCAACTACAAAACTCTTAGAAGTGATCAAGGAATACCAGTAGTATCTCAGGATACAAAATCAATACTCACAAATCAGTAGCTTTTACATATACCAATAATAGTCAGCTGAAAAAAAAAATCAAGGACTCTATTCCCTTTACAGTTGTGCCAAAGAAGATGAAATATTTGGGAATTTACCTAACAAAGGACATGAAAGATCTCTACGAAGAGAATTATGAAACTCTGAGAAAAGAAATAGCTAGAGTTGTTAACAAATGGAAAAACATACCATGCTCATGGCTGGGAAGAATCAACATTGTTAAAATGTCTGTATTATCCAAAGCAATTTCCAAATTTAATGCAATCCCTATCAAAGCACCACTGTAATACTTTAAAGATCTGGAAAAAGTAGTACTTCATTTTATATGGAACCAGAAAAAACCTTGAATAGCCAAGACATTACTCAGAAATAAAAATGAATCAGGAGGAATCATGCTACCAGGTGTCAAACTATACTATAAATCTATAGCTATCAAAACAGCATGGTAGTGCCACAAAAATAGAGAGGTAGATGTATGGAACAAAATTGAGAACCAAGAGATGAACCCAGATACTTATTGTCATTTGATCTTTGATAAGCCCATCAAAAATATAAAAGTGCTGGGAGAACTGGCCAGCGACTTGTAGATGACTGAAACTAGACCCACACCTTTCACTATCAACAAAAATTGACTCTTACTGGATAAAAGATTTAAACTTAAGACATGAAACTATAAAGATTCTTGGAGAGAGTGCAGGAGAAACACTTTAAGGAATTGGCCTGGGAGAATACTTTATGAGGTGGACCCCCCCCACCCCTGGGCAATTGAAGCAACACCAAAAATACATTACTGAGATCTGATCAAACTAAAAAGCTTCTTCACAGCTAAGAACACAGTAAGTAAAGCAAGTAGACAGCCCTCCAAATGGGAGAAGATATTTGCAGGTTATGCTTCTGACAAAGGTTTGATAACCAGAATCCACAGAGATCTCAAACATATTAATAAGAAAAGAACAAGTAATCCCATTTCATTGTGGGCAAGGGACTTGAACAGAAGTTTCTCTGAAGAAGACAGATGCATGGCCTACAGACCCATGAAAAAATGCTCATCATCTTTAATCATCAGAGAAATGCAAATCAAAACCACTTTGAGATATCATCTAACTCCAGTAAGAGTGGCTCATGTAACAAAATCCCAAAACTACAGATGTTGGCATGCATGTGGAGAAAAGGGAACAATTCTGCACTGCTGGTGGGAGTGCAAGTTAATACGTCCCTTTTAGAAAGAAGTATGGAGACATTCCTCTACTAGGCATATATCCAAAAGACCAAAAATCACTTTATAACAAAGATATTTGCACTAGATTGTTCATTGCAGCTCAATTCATAATAGCCAAGTCATGGAAGATGCCCAAGTGCCCATCAACCCGTGAATGGATTAATAAATTGTGGGACATGTATACCATGGAATATTATGCAGCCTTAAAAAAGATGGAGACTTTACTGCTTTTACATTTACATGGATGGAGCTGGAACATATCCTACTTAGTAAAGTATCTCAAGAATGGAAGAAAAAATATCCAATGTACTCAGTACTATTACAAAACCAATTTATAATCACTCACACTTTCATATAAATAATAGATCACAACTATGGCTAGGAGGAAGGAGGGAGATAGGAGGGGAGGGAGGAGATCAGATCATGGGAGGGTGGATGGTAGGATCACACCTATGGTGCATAATGCAAGGGTACATGTCAGATCTATTAAGTATAGAGTATAAATATCTTAACACAATAATTAAGTAAACAAGATGAGGTATATATTAAACAGTGTGATGTAAATGTTCCTAATTCTATATGAATGAGCACATTGTACCCCATAAATGCATTAATGTATACATGATCTATGTGTTTATGATTTCGTAGAAAAAAAAATGAAAGAAGAAGAAGAAAAAAAGAATTATACACCACTACTAAGTAGGATCAATCTTCGGTATACAAGGTTGGTTCAACATTTTATTTTTTATTTATTTATTTTGCTTCAACATTTTAAAGTCAATCAAGGTAATTCATCACATCAACGGGCTAAAGAGAAAAAATTACATGATTTCATCACTAGATACAGGAAAAATATTTGAAAAAAACCCAACACTTATTTATGTTTAAAAATCTTTCAGTAAACTAGGAAGTCAGGAAATTTCCTCAACTTGATAAAGAATATATATTTTTGAAAATCCTACAGTTAAAATTATACTTAATCATAGAAACTTTCCCACTAACATCAGGATGAGGCAAAGATATCCCCTCTCCCCACTCCTTTCCAACAACATTCTAGAAGTCCTAGATAATGCAGTAAGAGAAGAAAAGCAAATAAAAGTTATGCTAGTTGAAAAGGAAGAAATAAAACTGTCTTTGTTTGCATATGACATAATCATCTGTGTAGAAAATTCTAAACAATTGACAAAAAAAAAAAAAAAAAACCCAGGAAATAAAGTCTCCTTTAATTAGTAAGGCTGCAGGATATAAAGTTGAAAACAAAGTCTATCACTTTCCTGAAAATATCTAGGCTGCAGAATACTTGGTCAATACACAAAAGTCAATTGCTTTCCTATATGCTGGTAATAAAAAAGAAAAAATTGAAATAAAAATGCAATACCATTTAAATTAGCACATGAAAAAATGAAATAGGTGTAAATCTAACAAAAATATATACAAAATATGTTTGAAGAAAGCTACAAAACTGTGATAAAGGATATCAAAGAAGAGCTAAATAAATGGAGATATATTCCATGTTCATGGATAGGAAGACTCAATATTGTCAAGATATTAGTTCTTCTCAAGTTGGTATATAGATCCAATGAAATGCTAATCAAACTCTGAGATTTTGTTCATCTTAGCAAAGTATCTCAATAATGGAAGAAAAAGTATCCAATGTACACAGCCCTATTTTGAAACTAATTCATAGCTTTTATAGAAATGTCATAACCTAATTATAGCCTTAGAATATGGGAAGGGGGTGGGAGAGGGGAGGTAAGGGGGGATGATGGGGGGAGGGAGGGTGATTGGGAGGTCACCTTTATGGTTTACCTTACAAGGGTACAAGTGAATCTTTCTAAAAGCAGAGTATGAATGTCTTAATAACTAAGAAAATGACATGAAGGTTATGTTAACCAGTTTGATGAAAGTATTTCAAAATGTATATGAAAACAGCACACTGTACCCCATGATTGCATTAATGTACACAGTATGCTATAAGAAATAAAATAAAATTAAAAAAAAAACTCTGAGATTTTTTTTTGGATATTGACAAATGGATTCTATGGCTTATATGGAAACGTGAAAGACGTGGAATAGCCTGCTCAATATGGAAGGGGAAGAACAGAGTCAGAGAACCAGCACTTACCTTTAAGACTTATGATAAATTTACAGCAAGTAAGACAGTGTGCTGCTGGCAAAAAGAATACACAAATAAATCAATGTAACAATATTGCAAGCCCACAAATGGACCCACATAAATATAGTCAACTGATCTTTGATGGTGGAGTGGAGGCAACACAACGGAAAAAAATTGTCTTTTCAACAAATGGTGCTGGAACAATAGGACATTCACATGCAAACACGTAAGTCTAGACACAGACCTAACACCTTTTATGGAAATTGACTCAAAAAGGACCACAGTCCTAGACATAAAATACAAAACCATAAATTCCAGAAAAGAGAATAGGAGAAAACCTGGATGGAGGTTTTCTGGATAGGAGAAAAACTGGGTATGGTAATGACTTCTAGATGCAACACCAGGTCATGATCCATGAAAGAAAGAATTAATAAACTAGGGCAGTGCCTGTGGCTCAAAGGAGTGGGGCGCCAGCCCCATATACTGGAGGTGGTGGGTTCAAACCCGGCCCCAGCCTAAAACCGCAAAAAAAAAAAAAAAAAAGATAAAATAAAGTAAAAAATAGTTGATGCCTGTGGCTCAGTGGGCAGGGCGCTGGCCCCATATATGGAGGATGGCAGGTTCAAGCCCAGCCCAGGCCAAACTGCAACAAAACAACAGCCGGGTGTTGTGGCAGGCGCCTGTAGTCCCAGCTATTGGGGAGGCTGAGGCAAGGAATCGCCTAAGCCCAGGAGTTGGAGGTTGCTGTGAG
>NW_003852396.1:9287694-9340855 GCF_000181295.1 Otolemur garnettii | reverse complement strand
AAACTAAACTTCATTAAAATTAAAAACTTCTTCTCTGTGAAAGACAATGTCAAAAAATGAGAAAAGCTATGGACAGGGAGAAAATATTTGCAAAAGATGTATCTGATAAAAGACTGTTATCCAAAATATACAACAATCTCAGCAATAAGAAAATAAATAATCCAGTTAAAAATGGGCCAAAGTGGGCACCGTGGCTCATATCTACAATCCTAGCACTCTGGGAGGCTGAGGCAGGTGAATTGCTTGAGTTCAGAAGTTCAAGACCAGCCTGAGCCAGAGAAAGTCCCCTTCTCTAAAATTAAACAACAACAATAACAACAACAAAAAATGAGTCTTGTGGTGGGAGCCTGTAGTCTCAGCTACTTGGGAGGCTGAGGCAAGAGGTGCTTGTGAGCTATAATGTCAAGGCACTCTACTGAGGGCAACAAAATAAAACTCAAAAAAAAAAGGGCCAGATACCTCATCAAAGAAGACATATAGATGGCAATAAGCATATGAAAAGATGCTCCACATACCATATAATCAGTAAAATACAAATTAAAACAATGAGATACCACTATACACCTGTTAGAGTGGCCAAAATCCAGAACCCTGACAACACCAACCAAGTGCTTGTGCATCATCTCTCTTGCGATGGCAGCAATAGGGACTCAGAACTGAGGGGCCTAAAACCTGACTTTTCATCATTTCTCCAGTCTCTAAGCCTGTTTCTCCCCCAGTGCTCGCCATCTCTGTAAATGGTGCCACAATTTATTTAGCTGCTCATGTCAAAAAGCCTTGGAGGCATCCTCGACCCCTCTCTTTCTTTCACTTCTCACATCGCATTCTTCTGCAAATCCTGTGGGCTCTACTTTAAATTATATCCCAAATCTAGCGTCTTCTCTCTTCCTCCATTAATCCACCCTTCCCTTACCTAGACTACTCTAGGTCTCCTAACTGGTCTTGTGTCCCCACTTGTACCTTCCTTCATTCTATTCTCCACATTGGACTTCTAAAATTGTAAATCAGAGAAATAGAAACAAATATGGTGAGCCCTATGAGTCCCCTGGGAGTACTTTCTGCTGCCTGGGAGTACTTTCTGGCCTGACCATATTGCAGGAAGGGAGAATCCAAGCAGTCTTGCTGAGCTGAGGGAAGCCTGGAGTTTGGGGAGGCTGAATTGGCTGAAATTTGCCAGGCAGAGTAATGAAGAAAAGTAAGAGAGCTGCACAGAACAAGTTCTGGAGTCTTGCTGAATATCAAACTATGTACACATAGGATAAAACTCCAAGAGAATGGGGAAAGAATGACCAGAGTCCTAGAAACTGAAAAATTTCCAGAGCTAACACAGAGCTAGAAGATGTTTATGTTCTGATCAGCCAAGGTGCGAGTACTATTGAATTCTGGGGGGATTCAGGAGAAACCTCAAAAGGGTAATGTTTCAGTTGCAGGACTATACCAGGTCTAAAGTAAAGGCTACCTTAGACCCTCTGTAATGAATCTTAAACCATGGCTCAAAAGGGGATCAGGCTGAACTTCAAGTAACTTGCCTACCTGCCCCCCCAAACTCCCCCCCAAAACCCACCTGTTTTTATAGAATGAAATTGAACACTGAATAATCCAGCTTCCACACAAATACTATCAGAGGTGTTAAGAAATAGGAAAACGTGACCCAGGTGTTTAAGGGCTTTGCATTTGCTATTATTTCACTCTAGTCCTTTCTTTCCCTCAGATATCTGCAAAACAACTCAGTTCATCTGTGTTTTCAAACATTACCTCCTTATAGAAGCCTTCCCTGATACATAAAATTGTCACTGTCTGCCAGGTGCAGTGGGTCACACCTGTAATCCTAACATTCTGGGAGGCCAAGGAGGGTTCAGTAAACACTGCGAGAATTATATGTATAGTGGCCTAGCTTTGTCTAGTTATTAAATTTACACAACCTCATGGCATTCCTATGGCCCTTCTCATTAGAGACATTATTTATCAATTCAAGGGACATTTCTTGAATATCTACCATAAAAAATGTAAAGGTAGATGAAACATGCACTGTGTGCAAGCCAAGGTTGGGTCTATAACTTTGAATCCCTGCCTTTGTGTAAGCAAATGGCTTGTATAACTGTGGTGCTGCAAGATATTACGAACCCAATATCTACATGTTAGGACCAGAGGTAGGAGCTTATACGGCTCTTAGTCTGATCCTAAAGTTGTATGAAAGGCAGCAAGCCCTCACTTCTGGGCTTTCTTTCCTTCTTTTTTTTTTTTTTTAAATTTCAGATTAATATCAGGATACAAACAGCTAGGTTACAACGTTTGCATTTGGTAGGCAGAGTCCTTGTTATAGTTGCGTCCTGCACCCCGGAGGTGTGCCATATACCCTTTCGTTGTGCCCATTAGGTGGGAGCACACCCATTCCCTTCCCCCCTTACCGCTCCACTCCTTTCCTCCCTCCCCCAACTTGATTTGAATTAGTTTTTCTCTTGTGCAGGCGTGTATTAGATTGTCTACTGGTTTCATATTGGTCTTGAGTACACTGGATACTTACTTTTCCATTCTTGTGATACTTTGATAAGAAGAATGTGCTTCAACTCCATCCAGGTTAATACAAAAGATGTGAAATCTCCGTCTGTTTTAATGGCTGAATAGTATTCCACGGTATATATAAACCACAGTTTACGATCCATTCCTGGGCTGATGGACATTTAGGTTGCTTCCACATCTTGGTGATTTAAATTGAGCAGCAATAAACACATCTAGTGCAAATGTCATTACGATAAAATGATTTTTTTTTCTCCTGGGTAGATGCCTAGTAATGGGATTGCAGGATAAAATTCACATTCTCTTCGTGAATTAACAAATTTCACTGTCCGCTTCCATCATAACATACCCTTGACTTTGTGTGTGCGTGTGCATGTGCCTGTGTGTTTCAACACTGAGTTTATCTTCTTCTCATGGACTTCCACTCTTTCTGGTCACCGGCAGTAGTAGCATTTTCACCAACTCCCTCCTCATCTCACTTCCGTCGGCCATCACACCCTGCCACTTCTACCTCCCAGATCTCTCAATCTTGCCACCTCTCTCCACCCCACTGCTCCTGCCCTAGTTTGGGCTGATGGGTTCTCTAGCCCAGGCAGCCTCTTATTCACATGGGGCTTAGATCCACCTCTAGTCTTGCTCTTTACAATCAGTTTTTGACTGCCCGGCCATCGTGAGCAAAACTGATCACTTGGCCCTTGTTCCAGCTATTCTTTCCTCAGAATAGCCTAACTTCCTTAGCATTGCACAGCAGAGGATGGACTAGCACTGTGTGCATTCTCTGTATTGTTAACTGGCTGAAGTGATGGAAAACCAGAGTAAAAGGCAGTCTACTGACCCTGGGTTGTCATTCTCTCTAGTCCTTGAACTTGACCTCACTCCTGGGCTAAACTAAATAGATGAGAGGGGAAGAAAGCCAGGCAAACAATGACAGTCCAGTGTACTAACTGCCATTGTAAAGTCAACACTTAATATCAAGAAAACGCTTGACTAGGCTTGGAGTGTCAGGGAGAGGGTGGAAGAAATGATGCCCAAGTTGAATTGTGAGGAATGAGTAGGAGTGTGGCAGGTGGTCGAGGCAGAAGGGGCGTTCTGGGCTAAGCAGACAGCACGGTGCAGGTGCACAGGTGACAGGGGACACAGGATTTTGTATGTCATGCATGTAAATCTAGACTTATTCTAAGGGCAGAGAGGAACCACGGGTGGGTTTTAGAATTTGATTTGTGCGCTGAAAGATCACTTTTGAATGACACTAATGTGTGGGATGGATTTATCGGGGGTCTTGAGGCAGGAGACCCATCAGGAGACCAGTCAGGAGATCGCTGCCGGGAAGAGGCAAGGGGCAGAATTGATAGCACTAGCTAACACTATGTGCTGGCGTGTGGTAGGTTCTCATTTTCTTTTGTTTTATCTTAACCTTTCTAAGAGATGGGGAAAGTCAGGCAGCTTGTCCAGCGTCACACCGTAAGTGGTGAAGCTGAGATAGAAATCCAACTTCTGTGGGGGCAGGTCTTGTGCTCCACAGTGCACAGAAGATGGATTTTAGAGTCTTTTAGGATATTAAATAATTAAGGGATAAGGTTCCATTTCTCTGCCAGAATAGCCCAGTTCAGAGTCCTTAGTTTGGTTCATGGGAAGGTCACCAGAGGCCAAGCCCAATTCCCGGGGCACAGGACATGAGTCAGGCCATCAGGGCCATGGCAGGGCTGGTTTATGTTACTGGAAGCTTTGCTCACTTCACTTCTCCTTGGGACATGACGCGACTGGATTTGAATTATGAGACTGGTGCCAGCTTTCCTTATGGGCTAAGCTCAGTACACATACTGCTCATCAGCACATCCTGAAATTTCCAGCTTCAGAGAATTTGACCTTGTGCTAACTTCACATCCCATGAAGTAGATGCTCGATTCAACTCTTCCTTTGAGAAAAGAACAATTCTCAAACTTTGTATGCATTTATTTTCACAGTTGAGTAACCACCAAAGTTATTTCTGAAAAGGCTCTGAGAGCATTCAGGCAATGGCTCTTTCCAACAAGGTAGGTGAAAGGGACAAAAAGAGTTCAGATTTGTGTTTCCCAGATCATTTCTACCTAATAGAAATGTGAGTTAACTTCAAGCTTTAAACTCAGACATATTCAATGCCTATTTGGGTGACTATTTTATCATCTGTCTTTTGTTGAAAGAGCCCCATTTTGACTCCTTTGGCAGCTGGATGAAGCAGGTAACCTTGCTCTCTGAGAATTCCTATAAGTATGTGAGCAAACTCCAGCAGTTCTGGGGTCTCCCCAATGGCCTTGCAGGTCTCTTTGATGTGACACCATTCACAGGACCTACTTTCTCTAGAACCTACTGGATTCACTGTGCCTCGAAGAGTAAGTTCACTGCCTCCCAAACTAAATAAACAAAAATTAAATAAGTAGTCAAAGCATAAAACTTATAAACAGTTTCATCAATGACATTTTCATCAAGTTTAAACTTCCAGATTTCACATAGCTGACTTCTTCACTTCCTTTAGGTCTCTAGTTAAAGTCACCTTATTGGAGAGGTCTTCCTGACTTCTGGACACAAACACCAACATTTGTTGGCCCTGCCCTCAGCAATATTCTCTAACCCAGTTGCCCGGATTGATTTTCTCCCTGACACTTACCAGTGTTGTGGTAAATACGTTGCTTATCATCCATTTCTCCTTATAAAATCACACTTCCCTGAGAGCAGAGATTTGATTTTGTTCATTGCTCTACGATGAGTATCTGAAACAGGTCTTGGCACATAGTAAATGCTCAACAAATATTGTTGGGATGATTGAATAAATAAACTCCCAGCCTACTTCTAACACAGAATCGTATAATGTGTATTTGTAGTTCATGTTCATCCTCAAGCTGCATACCCCAAGTCTGCCCGTTTTCATCCCCTTTCCTTGTATCTTGCTGACTGCTCTATGCTTTCAGTTAGCACTACTTAGATGTGGTAGGATTTTCTCTGATTTTGAGAATCACTCCCATTGTCAAATGCCTCACATACTAGAACAATATTTTTCTCAACATCAATTGATTGATGGATTGTAGAGACAGAGGTCTTGCTATGTCGACCAGGCTGGTCTTGAATTCCTGGACTCAAGTGATCCTCCTGTCTTGGCCTCTCAGAGTACCAAGTTACATGTATGAGCCACTGTGCTCAGCCTATCTCTGCTTTTGTTTCTCCATTGTAAGAATGCTCTTTTTCTTAATAGTCTTAGTAAGTCCTTAAACCTGTCTGAGCATAACAAATATGCCCCCCACAATATGGCAGAGGGCACAATGATGGCTCAGACCATGTGTGCTTCAGGGGCACTTTGGTGCCAGAGTTCGGCTCTGCTCTGTGCAAGAGCTCATTCATCACAAGTTCATGAGTGGAGGACCTGGGTGACCTCTGTTTCCCGCTTGTCCAGCTTACGTCCCTCTCATCCAAAGCCCTCTCCTTAATCTTCCAGCCGCAGCATGGTGCCCCCAAATTCCTTTCTCTGTACTGATCGGCTCTCTTCAATTAGGTGATGAATAGCGCGATTCCGTGGCAGAAACCTTCGATTTGGAAAAATGTTTAGCCTTGAGCCTCTTCTCTGCCTTGTCTTGGGCAGCTATCTCTGAGTCTCAGTTTCCTTCTCAGTAAAATAGTGATAACCATTTATACTTAGAAGATGTGGCCAGACTATTTCAGGATCAGATTAGATCATGCAGGAAAAGCTCTTTGGAAATGATTCAACCTATGCAAAGATCTGAGACATTATTATTATAGGTTTTTTGTGGCCCATACAAAGAACTTCACATAAATCCTGGCTGATGGTGGCGTTGAGCAAGCAAGTACATTTTAACTACAGTTGCAAAATGAGACCCTGTCCCAAACTGGCTTTTTTACCATTTGGGAACTTGCTCATTTGGGACAAGGTGATCAAAAAGAGGAAGAGAAAAGGAAGGAAGCTGACCTTGTAAAGAGCTGGGCAGTCAGTTTGTATAAACTATTTTAAATCACATTTCCTGATTCCTTTTGCAGGTGTGGAACATCCACTCATTCCTTCTTTTATCTACCCATTCACTGAACTTTTATTGAGGGCCTAGTATGTCCTGGGCACAGTGGGTACCATGATGAATGAGGCACATGACCTCATCACAGCCAGGTTGAGAGAGCTGGCATGAGATTGACAGGATGGGTACAGTAATTAAGGTATGTCCAGGGAATGGAAGGGACACTTTGCTAAAACCAGGGAGCTGCCAGTTAATCTCAGGCATTGTTTGCATGGAGGGCAAGAGGGTACACTAGGCATGTGATTGCATGTAGTGGGGCAAAAAAACATCCACTACAAAGGAGTCTACTAGACTGAATGTTCCCAATGTAGGTTCTCAGTTCACTTTAGGTCTGGACTGCTGGTTTCTCAGGGGTCACGTGGCATGGTGTGCATGTCCATAATTTCTTTAGAACAATTCTCAGCATACTGCCTTGGAGGAAGAGGCCAAAACAGGGTCTGTTACATAAAGAGTCTTGCGTTTCTCCACTGGGTTTCGCTGATTTTGGCCACCTGTGGGTCAGCCACTGTTAGGCAGTGATACTCAGACATGGGAAGAGCTAGTTGGGCCTGTCTCCAATTTTGGGTGATTTCAGTTTTTCTCCACTGCAGCTTGGGTAGGTTGGGAAGCTCAACGCCTTAGTCAAGGAAAACCATTTATTTATTTTTCTTTCTTTTTTAATATACTTTTTATATTAGAATTACAGAAAAGTTGCAAAGATACCCTTACTTGGTTTCTTTTTTTGTGAACATTACATTACCATCTTACTGTCTTACATTACCATCATACATTTCTCATAACTAAGAAATCAGTGTTGGTTCATTTCTACTGACTAAACTTCACATGACATTGTCGTGTACTTAGGTTCCTTTTGGCTGTGACAGTTTCTTAGGTTTTTCCTTGTTTTTGATGACCCAGTCTTGAGGAGTGCTAATCAGATTATTTTGTAGAATTTTGCTCAGTTTGCTTTTGTGTGATGTTTTTCTCGTAGTTGGACTGGAGTTATGGGTTTCTGGGGAGAAAGACCACTGAGGAGAATCTCTTTTCTCATCACATCCTATCAGGAGTATGTGGTGCCAATATTATAGTTACTGTGGCTGGTAACTGTAATCATCTGGCCTAGTGATATTTTCTAATTTTCACCACTATAAAATGACTTTCCTCCCACTTTCCATACTCTTATTCTTTAATTCAGTCATCAAGCACAGTCTATATACAAAGGGGAGGGAGGAGGAATCAACTCCTTTTCCTAGAGAGGAATTCTTCTGTGACGGAGAGCCTCTCTCTTCAGTTTATTTATTAATTATTTTTTGGGGGGAGGCACATCTGTTTTAATGTTTTTAGATGTCCAGTGCTGCCAGAATTGGAGGTAATCCTTGGCCACAAGTCTGCACACTCCTTTGCATTGACCCTTGATGATTAACTCAATCTGCAGCCTCTAATCTTCTCCTGGAGGTCAGGGAATGGGGCTGAAAGTTTCAACCATCTAATCATATGGTTGGTTCTTCTGGCAACTAGCCCCCATCCTGAGGCGATCTAGGGATCCACCAAAAGTCACCTCAGTGGCCTAAACCTAGATGTGGTTAAAAGGGGCTTCTGATGAAGAGACAAAGATTCACCTCTCACCGCTACCACTCAGGAAATTCCAAGAATTTTAAGAGTTCTGTGCGAGGAACTTGGGATGAAGACCAATATGTATTTCCCATGTCAATGAAAAATCAAACTTAAAAAAAAATTTTTTTTTTTGAGACAGAGCCACACTTTGTCACCTGGATAGACTGCCATGGCATCATATCTCATAGCAACCTCAAACTCTTGGGCTCAAGATATTCTTTTGCCTCAGCCTCTTGAGTAGCTGGGAGGTGCTCACCATAATGTCCAGCTATTTTTTAGAGATAGGGATCTCTCTCACTCTTCCTCAGGCTGGTCTCAAACTCCTAGGCTAAAGCAATCTACCTGCCTCAGCCTCCCAGAGTTCTAGGATTACAGGCATGAGGCACCACACCTGGCCAAAATATTTTAAAGAGGTTTATTCTGAGCCAATATGAGTGACCATGAACCAGGGAAACAAAAACCCAAGAAGTCTTACAAAAGTGCTCCTGAGATGGTCGAGTTGTAATTCTGTTTTACACATTTCAGAGAAGCAGAAGTTATAGGTAAAGTCATAAATCTTTTTGTGCCATTGGTTTGGACCAAAAGGGCAGGATATCTTGAAGCAAGAGCTTACAGGTCATAGTTGGGTTCAGTGACTCTTTAATTTATAATTGGTTCAAAGAGCAAAGCCTTGTCTAAAAACTTAGAATCAGTGGAAAGGAGCATTTAAGTTTAACTTTATCCTACTAGTAGTTAAGAAGTCTGCTAATCATCACCTGATGTGATGCCAGATTCAAGTCGCAAGACTAAGCCACAGCATGGGGGCAGAGTGCCCTAAGGGGTCAGCAAGACTGATGCTCTGCAGACATGACCCTATCCAGGCACCTCAGCAAGGAATTGAGGGCAAAAAAAAGTGGTTAAGAGTTTAGTAATCACTAACATCACACAATTACACCATCCCTAGAATCAGCCATTTCTTCAAGAAGCCCTTGGCAAGAAACCAAGATCTTGCCAATGAGTGTGCTCTTTGCTACCAAACTGTCACTGTGTCTAGTTTCCCAGCAGACAGAGCCAGAAAATATATGTATATATGACATCCCAGGCTTACACACATATCTGTACTTCTGAATCTAACCACATGTGTCTATGTTAAGCTAACCGTGAGTTTATATTGATGTCTCTGATCTATTACCATATGGACTCATTCTAGCCTTCCTCTTTGACAGTCTGTTAACTTATTTCTCCAACAGTGAGAAGCCTGGTGGTTTCCACCGCCTGTCATTCAATCCCAGCATACATGTATAGCAGTTTCATAATTCTTATCCCTGTGAGAAGCAATTTTAGAGTACAGTATTTATGTACAATTCCCTTTGTCTCTTGCTTCACAGTTTCCAACTATTCCCAAATTTTCAAAGTCAAAACATCATTTTCTATATTTTCTAAAAATTTGGAATACCTTTACTTCTCCTCTCCCCAATTCCCTACAGTGCATCTGCCTTTAAAAAAATTACTTCCTGCACATTTGACTTGAGAGAAACACTGGATGCTGGTTTGACGACGAGCCTTTGAACCCTGAGGTTTCTCTCAAGTCAGTGTCAGATCTGCAAGACAGATCTTGGCAGACAGACGAGTCTTTGGATGAGTTTGCTAAATTTGAAAATTATTTTTTTCATGACTATTCATGAGCCATCCTTGCTTACTTGAGAAAATATGGAATTTTTTAATACTATAACCCAGTGTAAATAGTAAAATGGAAAGAATTTTTTTTTTTTTCCAGTTTTTGGCCTGTGCCGGGTTTAAACCACCCACCTCCGGTATATGGGGCTGGCGCCCTACTCCTCTGAGCCACAGGCGCTGCCCACATGGAAAGAATTTTTAAATGCACTAACCAGAGATCTTTTCTTGATGTTTCCAATAATATGTGTATCACATTATATGCACACTGTTGTATCCTGGTGTAGAAGCAATCGTAAACAAACAGAATGTAAGTTGGGAAAAAAGCATCAATCAACTCTGGTTTGAAAAATGTGTGGTTTCTCTGAGAGAGTGTTAAATTAAAGTAACTTTGGCCTAAGGATAGCTCCATGGAGAGTATGAACTATACAGCCTTAGTACCTGAAAGCTTAATTTAGTAGTATATTTTTGTAACACATAGCTGAGTCTTGGCTAATTGCAGCAGTCAGGCCAACTGCTGGCGACCAACAGTTCAAACCATGTTCAAATTCAGCAAATGTCAAGCTGGGACCAGTCCAGCCGCCTCTGGGCCCCACATCCATTCTCTGTTCATAAACACTCCCTGACCACCTGGCAGACGGGAGTTCTTTGAACTTTGTTCTGGTTCTGTTCTCTGTCCAATTCTAGAATCATGAATAAAAGCCAATTAGATCTTTGAACTAAATTCATTGTAATTTTATCTCTTAACAAGAGTATGGAATTTAAAACAATGAGATACTCTTGAAGACACAGACACTGAAGTGGAAATTGCCCCTTCCATCTCTGCCCCACATCTGGGCTTCTTCCTCAGTGCTGGAAGCCTTTCTTCGGTAACTGAGAGCCCCACCACCCCCATCCCTGCTTTCCCTAAGAAAGTTTACTTTGTACATCACAGGAACACAGGGAAGTAGCTCAATGGGAGACCTAGGTCAGCCTTGAAAGTCAACTCTTCTTATTTTCAAAGATCTTCTTTCTAGTTGGCAATAAGCAGTTTTCAGTGGATTAATCCTTAATTGTTTATGGTTGGCCCCAGTCTAAAATGTTGGCGGTGCACTGCCCTCTTTGTGGAGAACATTAACAGAGGCTTGACGACTTTACGGGCTAGCCCTGCCTGAGGGCGTCCCCAGGCCCCTCCACCTACTTTACTGCCCGCAGAGTGTTTGTGCTTTGGTGTTTTTAACAGTGAGTTCCTTTTGCTCACCAAAGGAAGAACCATAGGAGGGACTTTTGCCAGAGGCAGAAAACCTTTCTTTTCTCTTGCTTTAAATCCATCACTTTACAGACAGTGTGCTTTAATGAGGAAAAGCTTATAAAACTTTATGCTTTGGTTTGTTTTTTCCTCTCTGAGGGAACCAGTACTTGGGCTGTATGGAGCCATTCTACGAGGTGGACTGACTGTCCTAAAGACTTCCCTTCCCTAAGCCCAGAACCAGCGTCACAGCCTCACAGCGTTGTTAGGGCGATGGGGACAACCTCAGGTGCCAGCAGAGTGCCAGGCTCGCTGCAGGGGGCTCAGTTCACCTTCTTTTGGGTAGTCCTGTGTCTGAATTTGTACCAGAGGGAGAGCTGAAGGGCAGCCAAAGAAGCAGCCTGGGATGGCAGGGCTGTCAGGCACCCGTGGCTTCAGCAGGGCCATCCCGTTTTGTTGAGCAGGTTGTTTCTGTATAAGGTACTGAGGCTCCAGGGCTAAAGGTGGCAGGTGGGGTGGCTGAGATCTAGTCTGAGCTTTGCTTACCTGTGCCCTAATACAGCTGCTGTAATGAAGTACCACCAGCTGGGGGGCTTAAAACAACAGGAATGTATTCTCCCATGGTTCTAGAGGCCAGAAGTCTGAAATCAAGCTTTCAGCTGGGTTCTGGAGGCCCAGAGGGGGAAGCTGTCCCTAGTTTGTGTTTATTGAGCAATCTCTGGCATTCCTCGGTGTAGCAGCATAACTTGGGCCTCTGCCTCATCTTCACACGGTTTTCCTCTGTGTGTGTGGTTCTCCTCCTCTGACAAGGTTGTAGTCGTTAGATTTGGGGTCCACCTTAATCTACTGTGGCTTCATTTTGATTATATCTCACAAAGACCTATTTCCAAATAAGGTTACATTCCAAGATTCTGGTTGAACATGATTTTTATACTTTTATTTTTATTTATTAATTTTTAAAAATAAAATCATAGCTGTGTACATTAATATAGTCATGGGGTACAGTGTGCTGTTTTTATATACAATATGAAATATTTTCATCAAACTGGTAAACATAGCCTTCATGTCATTTTCTTATTGTGTTAAGACATTTATATTCTACATTTAGAAAAATTAAAAGCATCCAATGTACTCAGCCCTGCTATGAAACTAACTTACAGCTTTCATAGGAAAGCTATAACCCAATTATAGCCCAAGAATATGAACAGAATTTTTAAAGAACACTATTCAACCCAGTATGGGCTACATCAACCTAGAGAAATCACTTTTTAAAATCTGCCAGTGATTCTGTCCACTTGCTGAACTGTGTCCTCTGTTTATTTTCTACTTTGAACAAAGGTGCCATGTGTGGGCTAACAGGGGCCCTGGATATTTGCCATGGAAACAGTCAGCTCTTCAACATTCATTAGTTTACAAGCTTCCTGATGTGGGGACCCTGTCTAACACCTTTTGGGGAAATGCCATAGCTTCTACCCTTAGATTGAGAAATGTTTGTCTAATGGCAGTAAAGAATTATGATGAAAATACTGGAAAAGACCACCGGATTCCAGGTATTATAGAAAAGTATTTTTTTGTTTGCTTTTTTTAAAAACATAGGTGTAGCCCCTCACTTGTTTCATCCCATGATTCTCTGCTTCTTTGGTGGTTTGGAAAAGTCTGTCTGACTTTTATGGGTTAAGTAAGTATTGAAGACTCTATTCCATCACGGTGAGTCATGCAACACTTCACCAAGCATGTTCCATGGAAGATTAGCCCCATAAAAATTGTTCCAGGAGAAAATGGTTTTGTAGTTAAATAAAGACTGAGGAGCTTTGCATTTGCTATTCTCTTCCTGGAGATTAGCAATGCACATTGGCTTCATAAAAGTTCTGACAAGTCCTGTGGCAGAGAAACTTATTAAACTTTGGTTTAATCTAGAGTATCCTCAAATAATTTGACTTTAGATCCCCCTTCTTTTTTTTTGGTAAACGAGCATCATGTATTACAACCCAGAGATAAACTTTGAGAACCACCAGAGAGTGGTCAAGAATATAAATATCAGAATTAAGGTTAAGCTTGAAACTTAGATTCCTGGACTTGGACAAGTGAATGAGCATCCCTAAGCCTGCGTTACCTCTCCCTTGTAAAGGATTATAATGACGCTTGCTCTATGGAATTAATTGAAATAATATAGATAAAGCACAGGGTCTGGGATGTAGTAACAACTCAGTAAATGTGACTATCATTATTATTATTTTCATTATCATATGGTCTGATGACTTCTTAAATCATTCTTATTTTATTTCAGGTTACCATGAGGGTGCATGCAGTTGGTTACATCATTTGCTTTTGTAGGTTGAAGTAAGAGATGTGTTGTGTCCGTCACCCAGGATTCTTACATCGTTCTTAAAGATCATTTAGAGCAGTGGTTCTCAACCTTCTTAATGCGGCAACCCTTTAATCCAGTTCTTCATGTTGTGGTGACCCCCAACCACAATATTTTTGTTGCTGCTTCATAACTGTAATTTTGCTGCTGTTATGAATTGTAACGTAAATATCTGATATGCAGGAGACCCCCGAAGGGGTCGCGACCCACAGGTTGAGAACCGCTGATTTAGAGAAATGAAAATCTTGATTCTAACAAAGAAAATACAGTTTTCAGATCCATTGACCTTTATAAAAGTCAGCTTTGGTAAGAAAGCATTTTTTTCCCTCAGCTTTTAAGGATTCTAGGATTTGACATTTGCCAAATCCAGTTCTTCCGAACCACGGGTTCTTCAGCATCTGTGAGTAAGTTCTTATTTCTTCAGCCTGGTCATAAGCTAGATATGCTCACCCAAAAGAAAAGTAAGCCCAAAGAGGCAAATGAAGTCCTACATTTAATAGGCATTTCACCGTTCCTGCCTTACCTCTAGGCATCTGGAGTTGGGGTGGCAGAGAGACCGCGCGAAGTGCGCACAAGGGGAATGACCGGAAACTGCTGGTGCCCGAAGCACTGCTCTGTCTTTTTCAGATACACGGACCGCAGAGGGCGCTGCAGAGCCCACCAGAAACTTGACCAAGGCGGAGCGCCCAGCACAGTTTCCGCAGCGCCAATCCCGGGAGGATGGAGGACAAGACCATGTCCCACAGGACAGCCTGCTCGAGCTCTTTGCAGGTGGGCTGGTTAAAAAGTGCTGTATTTTACATGTACCGCACACTTAGGATACACATTATACATGGGCAGCACAGCGTGGGAGCAGAGGAGTCCAGCTGGCCCCCCAAGGCTATCGTATCCACCTCCCAGGCCCACCAGGCACATGGGGTTCCTGTCTGTGAGGATCTGGGATCCAGTAGGAGAAGGCGAGAGTTCCCTCCGCTGAGTGCCACAATAGACGGATGGCTGGCAAGGCAGCTCTGCAGAGCAGAGGCCAAGGCCTGAGATCCATGTACACAGACAGGACTGAGAGCCTTAGGCAGCCTAAGAAGCTTTCACTCTTCTGGCCACACGTGCCATCTCAGCCACAGCCCCCTGACATGATGGGAGGGAAGGGCTGCCAGGAGAGAGGGAAGGTGCATCCTCTCCAGAGCAGTGGCTATGGGAGGGCGGTGTGATCTGCACATGGATCAGGAGAGTGTTAGCTCTCTCCGGGCCCAGTTAGCTACTTTCTCCAGGGGTGTTTTCCTGAAAGCTTGGCCCCAAAACATGGGAGTGCATTTTACATGGTAAAATAGGGGGAGTTGATTCTACCCGGCTGGGGGAGAAAATTAGCATGGCTAGTTTTCTGTTTCTGTGTTATAGACAGTAAAGGGAGGGAATTGATACTTACAAGCATCTGAAAAGCACTAGTCTGATACAGAGGTTACAAAGCTTGTGGGTCTTCATTGCTCCCATCTTCACAGAGAACAGATTTATAGTGTGCCCAGGGGAGAGAAGGCTGAACAGACATCTTTCCCTGGAATAGCACAACATCTCAGCAAGGCATTGTGGATACAGACCTAACGTTCAAGACAGCACAGGAGGAGACAGGGAATTATGTGAGGCAAGATTTTAACTGCCATGAGGATCTCAGAGGCTAGGGCTCTGAAGTCCCACAGACCCAGATCTTAATCCCAGCTTTCTTGCTAAGAGAGTCTAGATAAGTTTTGAAAAGTATTTCCCTACCTCAGATTCTTTGTGTGTACAATGGAGTTAAAAATAGCACCAACAACATAAAGCGGTTGTGAGGATTAAGATAATCATTGCAGTAGTATTTTACTTTCTCAAGGAGAGATCTGAAAAAGGTAAAGGGTCACAGGGAAAGGTAAGGGGCACTGGCCTTGAATGAGGTTGGCAGCCCAGAAACAGCATTGCAGCAAAAACCTGAGAGCTTTGGAGTCAGAGTATGCTGGCTAAGCGGGGAGAAAATGGAATAGGCGTTCTGTCTTTGATTCAAAGGGTTATGTATTATTTAATGTCTCTCTCTCTATCTTCACCCCATTGCTCCCTGCATCCACTGAGTTCCCAATGTGATTATAAGTTCCTTAATGTAAAGATTTCTTGGCTCAGTGCCTGTGGCTCAAGTGACTAAGGCGCCAGCCACATACACCTAAGGTGGCAGGTTTGAATCCAGTTTGGGCCTGCCAAACAACAATGATGGCTGCAACCAAAAAAATAGCTGGGTGTTGTGGTGGGCACCTGTAGTCCCAGCTACTTGGGAGGCTGAAGCAGGAGATTCGCTTGAGCCCAGGAGTTGGAGGTTGCTGTGAGCTGTGATGCCACAGCACTCTACCCAGGGGGACAGCTTGAGGCTCTCCCTCAAAAAGGAAAAAAAATATTTCTTGGCTTCACTAGCACCTTTACATTTTACAAAGACTCCTTTGGCTGATCTACTTAAAACTGGCAGGGGAGACTTGTTAGAGGGCTGTTGTAGGAGTTGAGGTGAAGGCAGATGGAATCGGGTGATGACAGGCTCAGTGGGGAGCAGATTCAAGACATACTGTCGAGGTAGAATCAACAGGATTTGGGGTAGATTGAAAGAATCAAAGAGACTCATGGGTTTTAGATACCGCCTACTGTGTGCAGATGATCTGGGGAGAACATTAATGTTTGGGGCATATTCATTTTGAAGTACTGAGACACTCAAGAGGAAACTTTAGGGATGCAATTAGTTATTTGGGTCAGAAATGTAGAAGCCATGGGGGTGAAGGAGCTCTGCCCGGGAGAGAACAGGAGAAGAGAAGCAGGATCTTTCTCAGTCAACTGGTGCGAGTTTTTCTCACACTCCTTTAGGAAACTAAATGTGCATCCCAGGGTCCAGCCACTTCAGAATATTCGTGCAACTGCAAATCTGATAGTTAAATCCCCCCAGTTAGATTGTGAGCTTCTTGCAAAAGGCAGTTGTCTTACTCATCTTTTATATTTCCCTCTCTTCCACAGCACCTAGCCGTACTAAGTACTATGGATGGAGTACACGCTCAGCACCTACTCATTGAGTTTAATAATTGGGGCTAATGAAGTCCAGTTATTAAGTTGAATACCTTGAGTGGACAGCTTAACCCATGGGCCCACCCAGAGCTCCTTGCCTAGGCCAATCATCACGCAGAAATTGTTGACTGGGGAGCAAATAGAGAGAGAAGAACAAAACATTTGGTGTGAAAGGAAGTACCTGGCCTATCCGTACCATTATGGATAGTCAGTACTAAGAGCACACATTCTCTGTGGTCATGGGCTGTATCCTCTTTAAATGTGAGACACTGACCCAAGACTGTGAATGCTACTGACTCCAGGGTGTCATTCCTGAAAGGGTAGGTATAGTTTCCACTGCCCAAGTCACAGTTCATATCACAGAAGGAGCTGCTGAGCAAACTCAGCGAAGAAATGACCAGACAGTACATGAATCCCATAGTCCCCTGTGTGTTCAAAGGCACAAACAATGGCTTACAAAACAGAAAAGAGTCAGAAATTCAGTACAGCAACAGATGAGAACTCAACTTTTTTTTTTTTTTCAGACAGAGCCTCAAGCTGTCCCCCTGGGTAGAGTGCCGTGGCATTACAGCTCACAGCAACCTCCAACTCCTGGGCTCAAGCAAGTCTCCTGCCTCTGCCTCCCAAGTAGCTGGGACCACAGGCGCCCACCACAACGCCCGGCTGGTTTCTTGGTTGCAGGCGTCATTGTTGTTTGGCGGGCCGGGCTGGGGATTCGAACCCGCCACCTTAGGTGTACGTGGCTGGTGCCTTAGCAGGTTGAGCTATAGGCGCCGAGCCGAGAACTCAACTTTTTAAAGGTGCATCTCTTGAGTTTTCTGATCAGCTAGAGGGTTCAAATCCTCTCTTGTAGATGCTAGACTGGTAAGTGTCTTTGTTTTCTTGCCCAAGGATACAAAAAATAGGGTACTAGAACTGTGAAGTCCACTGCCCATTCATCTGCCCCAGTTGCAATCTATGGAATGAAATCATCTGTTACAAAATTGTGAATAGGAAAGGAGATGTATCCACCATTGGCTCCTACTGCCTATGTGCTACCCAGCACACAGGAGTAAGTGCACTGCCAGTCCTCTCATCTACATGCAGGGAAGGCATCAATAATGGATCCCAGCAAGCTTCCTCTCCAAGCCTGGATGTGGCCTCACCATCTCCTCAACACAGAGCAACCAATCAATTAGTGTTGGCACTCTCAATGAAGGTGGTGGGTCTTCAATAAATGTTTGATGTATGACTGGGTGAGTAAATGAATAATTGTTTACTAAAGCCTGAGTCAGTGACCAAAATAGGGCCGATACTGCATATAAACTCCATAAATATTTGTTGACTGGATAAGTGAGTGTGATGGTGAGGTCACTGGAAGGCTGGTGACACTTCCAGCATTCTAATGCTTTTTTGAATTGGGGCAAGGTTGAGCAGTGTCTTTGCTTCAGAGCGTGAGCTTTTATTCCTGACTTACCCATGTTGTGTCTTCCTCACCACAGGGAAGGATGAGGGAGCTGAATGGAATGACTCAGGTGGCTCTGAGGTGACATGGGGTCTAGAGTGTCTGAGGAGGCTCTGACTGGAGGCTTCAAGGGTTGGCAAAGGGAATGCTGGGAGCATATGGTCTCTGGCTATTTGAGTTTCTTTGGTTCTTAAAGGGAGGAAAGAGGTGCATGAACAAAACTGTAAAGCAGTGGACAGTTTACTGTGGTCAGCAGTTCTGTGTGTGAGGAAAAGCAGGATCTTGGGAGTCAGGAGACCTAGACTGAGTCTCAGCCCTGCCAGCCACACTTTCATCGAGCATGTCCTTGAGTCCCCATGTCCTGAGAGCTGACTGTGTGTCAGGCACTGTGAGGGCCAGTGATCCAGAGAGGATAAGATGTAAGCTTGGCCCCCAGGAAAAGGACTCTGCAATCTACCTAAGGGTAGGTAAATACAGTTGACCCTTGAACAATACAGGTTGAACTGTGTGGGTTCACTTATATGGGGGTTTTCTTTTGCAAAACTGACCCCTCTCCTACTCCCACCCCAGGCTCCTCAGTGTGAAGATGATGAAGATGAAGACCCTCATGATGACCCACTTCTACTTAATGAAGAGTGAGCGCATTTTCTCTTCATTACCATTTTCTTGATAAAATTTTCTTTTCTCTAGCTTACTTTATTGTTAGAATACAGTATATGATGCACATAATATACAAATCTGTGTTAATTGACTGTAGTGACCAGTAAGGCTTCCAGTCACCAACAGGCTGTTTCTACTTAAGTTTTGGGGGAGCCAAAAGTTATATGCCACAGATTCGAAAAACTCTGCAGCTGGGAGAGGTTGGTGCCCCAAACCCTGTGCTGGTCCAGGGTCAACTGTAATCCCAAATGTGCTTTCCAGCTCTAAAATGACAGCTGTGTGAATTTGGACAGCCATTCTGCCTCTTGGGGTTTTTCCTTTTTTATTTGTCAAATGGTAGGGAGACTTTTGTAAAGTCTGTGGTGACGTTTCCACAGGTTTCTTCTGGCAGTGCCAGGTAGGAAAAAGCGCAGTAGCATGATAGGGCCACGGGCTGGGAATGAGAACTAAACCCATGATGGGGGAGTTTGGAGGACGCTGGCCTTTTGTTCTTCACCGGCTGTTGGGAGAGAACATCTGGGGAAGTGTTTTTTTTTTTTTTAAGTATAACAAGGAGAAATTTTATTTAAAAACAAAGAGCAAGCTTTGAACACTTCCAAAGACAGTTGGAAATGGATCCCTTTCATGAGTGAGAAGAGAGATGGGAAAGTGTTTCTGAGAGTTCAGTCTCTAACGTCCCTTTTGCTGAAATACCTGTTCTATGGTGTTTTACCTCATTGACTACTGAGTAAATAAGGAAGCCAAGGGACGTCAATATCCTAAAGAATTAAAAAATCTCCTGCCACACAAATGGCAGATGGGATGGAATCCCCTGTATTCAGGCCTCTCCTCCCCCTCTGTTTTTGCCCCTCCCCCCTCCCTGTACAAATCAGACTCCACCCACCAAATACTCCTGGCTCAGCTCCCCCCACATCGTCTCCCGATTCTCCCATCTTCCCTCCTCCGTGGACTCCTCAAGCTCCTACTGCTTCACCTCCTGAGCCACCCCAGGCTCAAGGCTCTCTACCTTCCCCATCTTGCTTCCAAATCACTGGCTTCTCACTGACTTCCTTTCCCTGCTCCCTGGCTTCTTCCATCACCAACTTTCCGGGCCATGCCCCCTACACACCCCTCCAGGCCATCACCTTCTGCTGGCCCTCAGCTTCCACCCTGGCCTTCCCCAGTCACTGGCTGCTCCTGGCTACACTCTCTTCTCTCCCACATACCATCTCCCCCTCTGAGATATTTCAGAGGTCTAAAGTCATAATAAATCTCTCAAAGCCAAAATTAAAATCCAACTCTTTTTCTTGTCTAAAACCTTTTCAATTCTTTACTAATTTAAATCTTAATACCAGAGACAAAGAAAGTACTTCATCTCCCAGTTGGCCCCAATATTCAGCATAAACTCCAAAACTTAAAAGGAGCCTCAAACCCCTGGAAGTTTTAGACCTGGACTGCATGGTCTTTTAATAGAGGTGGAGAGATGACAGAGAAAAAGAGAAAATGGGACTTACAGCACCTGGAAGGCAGAGAATTTGTTTAAAATAGTGGCTGCTACTTTAAGTCTTCTTCAGGAATCATTACCCAGAAGGTCCAGGCGAGAAGACCACCTGATTCTATGTGATGGGAACTCTGCCTCTGGTCTCCACTAGGACTCTATATCCTCGAAATTAAGTTCCTCAAGAAACATCGTCACTGGGACCCAAGAACCATTGTCCTTTCTGCAAAACAGAAAGACACTGGAAGTGAGAATGTATCCTCCTTAGAACAAGAATCTACATTCGCCTTCTGAAACTGGTGGTCCCCTGAGTCAATAAGCACTGCTTCCATCTGACCAACTTTCAGACTGGGACATGGACGCAACTTCATCACACCTGAATGGCCTTGAGTAACTAAATCTCTGACAAAGGTAAGCAAATTAATTCTGGTAAATACCAGAGCCACATCCTGTAGTCTTCCTAAATTTTGGAGACCTCTATTTCTCTTTCCTATCTCCATCATTAAAATAAAAAAATAAAATATAACCACCCACCTGTATATTCTATAGTCTTTCAATTCACTGGGAGATAAAGTTTTTTGGTCACCTTTTATAACTTTCCGGGTCCTACTGTCCAGTCTTCACTCCTCCCTTTAATTAAAAGCACTAGAAAAACTCAAACCTCTTGCCCCTCTATTCACATACCTGCTGACAACCTCACTGACTACCTCACCCAAACCAAGTTCCACTTCTTCCCTAATACAAACTCTGGTAGAGCCCCACCTATACGACTTTTCACCAGAGTAATTCTAGGAAGAACCCTTTCTATCTGGGACATTAAAATGCCCCTGGAAAACACACAGAACTCATGAATTGCTCCTTTCCTTCAACTTTTCCACTTGCCTCTAAGACACCCGTGTGGACCCTCTACCTATCTGTGCTTCCCAACAAACTGGACCAGCATCTGCACTCTGGTCCTGCTTTCCCTGACATATCCTCCCCAGGCAATAAGTGGGTTCTGGTCCCCTGTCACACCCTACTTAGAGCTAAACATTCCATCCAATTAATCCCTCTCCTGGTAGGACTAGGCATCATGCCAGGAGTTTCCACTGGAGCTGCTAGACTAGGAATTGCTACCCACCAGTTCCAGCTAATGTCCACTGAACTAGCCAAAAGCCTGCAGGAAGTCTCTGATCGGTTACAACATAAACAAAATCAGGTAGACTCCCTGGCATGGGTAGTTCTCCAAAACCCTAGAGGTTTGGATTTGCTCATGATCGGAAAGGAGGCCTTGCACTGCATGGGTAGCTCTCCAAAACCCTAGAGGTTTGGATTTGCTCATGATCGGAAAGGAGGCCTTGCACTGCATGGGTAGTTCTCCAAAACCCTAGAGGTTTGGATTTGCTCATGATCGTGCACTTTCTTATGGGAAGCTTGCTGTTTCTACACTAAGTCTGGCCTGGTGTGAGAGGGCCTCACCTGACCCTGGGAACAAGCCACCCATCCATGCTCTCAAAATCAGGGATCCTGGTTCGACAGCCTGTGGGGACGCTGGATTATACCCCTCTTGGGCCCTTATGTTGCAGTTCTCCCGTTATTAACCACTGCCCCTTGGGTCATCCAATTCCTATCTTCTTTTATTCAAGACAGGATAAAATAGGTGTCAGCTGCAGTTGCAGCCCAATTCCTATTACTCACTGAACCATCTCTCAATATACCCCAAACCCATACAATCCTATAATACCCAACTCCTCCCACTGAGGACAGCTACAGGCCCTATCCAGTGAGAAGTAGTTCCAGAAGACTAAACTTCAATTCCATCACCCCTTTCAATAAGAGTTGGGAATTCCTTCTCTCACCTCCCTTCCCAGAACAAAAGGCCTACCTGGCCCCACTCCAAGAGTTCTGCCCTAAGACTCTAGACCCCAAAAGCCTTTCAGCAACCTGTGGAATCTCCCTCCCCATATGCTCAGTATAAAAATGAGCCCTGAACTGCTCTCAGTGCAGCTACCACTTTGCCCAGGTGAGTCTCAGTCCCCTTTCATTAAACTTGGCCTGAACCTCTCCTGGTCACATCTCTGGGTACACCGCCAACCCCCTTGCAGTATTGTATTTGTCTTTGCTTTATGCTAGAATCTTTTGAACTTTTCTTTTTTAGCTATTTTTAGATATACAATGGATTATTGTAAACTATAGTTCCAAGTACACTGATTTGGTCTTTATAAATTATATGACTTTATTAAATTATCACATGTACCCTGAAACTATGTACTTCTATTCTGCATCAATTAAAAAATGATTTTAAAAAGTCTGTTCGTCATTGCCCATAGGATAAAACTCCTGGACACCGTCCATTGTACTCATGCCTTGGTCTTGCCCTGCTGTCAGAGGCTCACGTCTACCCTTTCATTGGGATCACCTGAAATACCAGCTGGTGGGCTCCCGGGGTGGGCCCAGAACTTTCCTGCCTCTGACCTTTGCCCTTTACCTTTTGCCATTAGTCAAACTCCTATTCACTCTCAAAGGGCCAGTTCAAACGTTATCTTCTGTAGTAGGCTGAAAAATTGCAGCTCCTCCGAAGATCATATTCATTTCCTAATCCCTGGTACTTTATGACAAAAGATAGTATTAAGTTACATCTCTTGAGAGGAGTTCCTTGTCTTATTATCTGGATGGATCCTACATGCAGTCAACTTATCCTTGTAAGACTGAGACAGAGGGAGTTGTAAGGAACAGACATCCAAAGAATGCCATATAAAGATGGAGGCAGAGATTAGAGTGATGTGGCCGCAAGCCAGGGAATGCTCATGGCCACCAGAAGCTGGAAAGGACAGGGAACAAACTTTCCCCTGGAGCAGTGATTTTCAACTGGTATACTGCAAGAGGGTCTTAGGTGTGCTGTGAAAAATTTTAAAGATCATTAAGGTTCATTTTCTGTAGCTCAGTGGCTAGGGTGCCAGCCACATACACTGTGGCTGGCAGGTTCGAACATGACCTGGGCCTGCTAAACAACAATGACAACTACAACAAAAAAATAACTACTTGGGAGGCTGAGGCAAGAGAATTGCTTAAGCCTAAGAGTTTGAGGTTGCTGTGAGCTGTGATGCCACAGCATTCTACCGAGGGTGACACAGGGAGACTCTATCTCAAAAACAAACAAAAAAACCTTTAATTAAATTATTTTCAAAAGAAATTCAAAGCACAATAAGTATATTCTTTTTTTTTTTTAAACTCTTTTTTTGACCAACATACTTAAAATGTGCCACAGAAGTTTAATGATGCCTTGATTTTGAACTTTTGGCCTCTAGAATTGTGAGAATAAATTTAAGTTGTTTTTAAACCCACCAAGTTTATGGTAATTTGTTACAGCAGCCACAGGAAACCAACACATCTCTGCACTGTAGTTTCACTGATCCCCACCAAGCAAAACAAATGGCTTCCTCCTCACACCAATCCCTCCCACGGCACTGACACCCGGCGTTTCCCTTTGTCCTGCTGGGCTCTGAACCCTGTGCTCTCAGCACAGCACCAGACACAGAATCAGCACCCAGTGATGAGGTGGTAAAATCTGTGTTGTTATTTCTGCAGGTTTATCCTGGCAGTAGCAGGACAGGGCCACAGAACAAGAAATAAGCATAATAACTACACAATGGATGAACTAAAGATCATGAAAAAAAAAATCGCCTTACCTGTGAGATGGTTGGTAAATGTATCTGTTGATGTGAGAGTCTGGGAAATCCCCAGTTCTCATATGTCAGGGGGAAGGTAGGATTGGTGTGTGCACCATGCTAATGATGGCGGCCACCTACCCAAATGTGTTCTTCCTCCAATAGACACGGGCCCAACACACAGACCGACACTCAGCTGGCGGGAGCAGCCCTCCCAGGCGCTCCTATTTCGCCAGGCCATGGGTAGGAAGCAGGCCCTCTGCCGGCTCGAGCTTCACGCCTGCTGTGTTTCACTCTGCCGGGTCTTAGGTGAGTCAGATGGGAGAAAAATGGAGCGATCACAGACTTTGACGTCAGAAGGGTGTTTGAGGCCCCATTCTGTCCTGTGCCAGCTGTGAGGCCGCAGTCCAGTGACTGACTGTGCCTGGGCCTCACTTTCAAATCTGGACCACGGAGCAAGTGCTACTTAGCTCACAAAGTTGCGGTGGGAATCACACGAAATGATACGCGTGCTGAGGTTTAACGTGCTCTAAACCTTCGTGTGAATGCCTGCTACAATATTATTAAAGAGGAACAACTGTCAGTTCTGACTTTCTCCCCACAGATCTTTAATCAGTGTTAGGACGACTGCGGCTGGACAGTGGCTGTGCTTCTTGTTGTCTTCTGAGCGCTCCTCCTCTGGGGACAGAGCTGGGCACCTGTCTCCT
Organism: Otolemur garnettii; assembly: GCF_000181295.1. NCBI lineage: Eukaryota > Metazoa > Chordata > Mammalia > Primates > Galagidae > Otolemur > Otolemur garnettii. The sequence continues at coordinate 9,316,449 of NW_003852396.1, read as the reverse complement.
GCCTCTTGTCTGCTCTGCTGTTTATTTCTGAAGGACAAGTTTGCATTTCTCAGCTCCATCGTCAAGCAATTTTTTCAGCCTCCTCAAGCCTCGCTACCTTTATCTGGAGAATATGTAGGAACATCACCACTTCTTTCAATATATAAATGAACAAATATAGTAATTATTGAAAGTAATCAAGCAGTTTGAAAACATTAGGCTTTCTAACAACAGAATCGCAGAATGTTTACTAAGAAAGCACGACCCAGAGCGAAACATGCTGTGGCCTAGAGGAAGGCGGAGGGCAGCCGGGCTCAGGCTGAGTCAGACGCCCCGACTCCACAGCCTCCCTTCACACCCGCTGCCGGGCCAGCTCTCACTCCAGCGTTCCAGCAACCCTCCCTACCCCACCCCCAGCTCGCCAGGACAGTGACATGGGAATGAAGAACACAGGTCTAAACTGGGTCACGAGATGGATAACATAAAAACCGACGCGCAAACCAGCTTCTCTTTCTCTTCTTTTTCTTTCCCTTCTTCCCTGCTCTTTCTTCCCTCCCCTCTTTACTCATTCAGTCTCCACTGCCCACTCTGTGGGTTTACATGTGCCCAGCTAGAGCAAACTAAGGCGGGCCGCCAAGTTGGGGGGGCTGCAATTGAGCAATAGGGAAGGTCGTGCTGGCAGGACCTGAAGCCTGGTGGGGTACGGAGAGGGGAGCAGTCCTCAGGTGGCCCCAGCATTCTGGCCTGTGCATTGCGGGGTTCTCTGAGGCAGAAACCTCAGGGGAGAACTTAGAGGGGAGGGCAGAGGACTCTGCTTTGCTCTATTCCCCAGAGGAGGTAGCGGAGCTGGGAACCTGGGCCAGGAAGAAGAATGGGTGCATGTTTCCTACCTGCTGGGTCCATGCCGGACATTTTATACATGTTATCTCCTCCAGTGTCCTCCGTCTGCTGTGAGATCATGTGATTCTCTTTTTACTGAGGCTCAGGGAGGTTGCACAGCAGGCCAGCGGCAGACGTGATTTGAGCAAGGTCTGTTAGACTCCTGGGTGTGTGCTGCGTCCGAGGAAAGGCTCTGAGGCCCAGACAGCCTTTGCTGATTTTGGTGCTCTCTTGCCTGGGAAGCCCCAGCCTCTGACACGCAGTGGTGGGGCAGATAGTATTGGGGGCAACTTATGACATTAGTGTGTCTACTAGTATGTGTGGAGAAGAACCAGAAAGGAGAGCTCACTGTGTTTCCACGAGAATTCCTTATGCCTCACCCAGTCATCCATTCACTTGTCCGGTTGCTGAGCACTCACTTGGCACCCGGCATCGGGGTCTCCCGTAAACAAATTATCTTTTCATGAGTGGACACTGGATCCTTGGGAGAGGAGGAGGCAAATGACGATGAAGGTGGAGGGAATGGAGAATACTAAGTGCCCACTTCAGGGGGCAGCAAACCACAGCCTGTGAGCCAACTCCAACAGGTTGCCTGTTTCTATAAAGTTTTGCTGGAACACAGCCATGCACATCTGTTTACATGTTGTTTATGGCTGCTTTTGCCCTACAGTAGCAGAGTTGAGTAGTTGAAACAAGAAACCACAGCCCACAAAGCTGCATATATTAAAGTATGCCAACCCCGTAATTTTACCAAGGAAGGTGTTGATGAGAGCTACATAATTTGTTTCTCAAGATGGTCATTTTTTTTTTTTTTTTTTTTTTTTTTTTGTAGAGACAGAGTCTCACTTTTTCGCCCTTGGTAGAGTGCTGCGGAGTCGCTCCAGCAACCTCCAACTCCTGGGCTTAGGCGATTCTTCTGCCTCAGCCTCCCAAGTAGCTGGGACTACAGGCGCCCGCCGCAACGCCCGGCTATTTTTTGTTGCAGTTTGGCCGGGGCTGGGTTTGAACCCGCCACCCTCGGTATATGGGGCCGGCGCCTTACTCACTGAGCCACAGGCGCCTCCCAAGATGGTCATCTTGATAAACCTGACATATATCCTGTTATTAAGCTTTTGATAAAGAATATCTTTCATGCAATTAACAACCACTGATTAAGCTCCAGTTTAAGCTGGGCACTTTGCTAGGTAGGCACTTCAAGGGCAAAGGTGAATGACACCTGGGCCCTGTGCTTCTGGAGCTCCCAGTTGATGAGGGAGGTGGACACATAAACAGGGGCTGCAGCACAGGGTGCCGCATCCCCTCATGGACAACATTTGTGGACTGCGTGTTGAGGGGGTCAGAGGAGGAGCAGCTGGCCATGCTCTGGGGGCACAGGGTGATGATTGTTGTGTGACTTGAAGAGTGCTTAGAGGCACCCTTCCCCTGGCAGAGGTAAGGTAGGTAAACCTCCTTCTTTCCGAGTCCAGCTCCAACAAAACCATGGAAAAGCTAGACCAAGTCTATGATCTTGGTGGGCTCTAGCACCTGCTCATTGGGAAAGTATAGCAGGAGGTTGGCGATGACGGCTGTGGTGGCCAAGGTGAAGAGCAGGGGGGAATCCTCTGGGAGGCCAGCTGATACCAGGAAGCAGCCTCTCTCTAGCCATCACAGAATCAGGAGAATATGCTCTGGCCTCACAGCCCCAGTGTGCCAAGCCCATCTCTGCCACTGGTAGGCAGGGCGACCTGGTTGATTCACTTACCTCTCTGAGCCTCAGTTTCCTCTCTAATGCTGAGAAAATATTGAGCACAAAGAGAGTGGAGTGTGTACTAAAGAAGTGGAATAAATGTGAAGGCATCTGGTTCTCCATAGAAGATTGAGAGAACCGAGGTAATGTTTAGGAAATCACCGTTACCTTATGCTGATTCTTTCTCTACTTCCAGAGGAATTCCCATAGTAATTACAAACTTGACCGTGAGTCACACAAACCTGGGTCCAAATCCTGTCTCCCTCATTTAGCGACTGTGTGACCTTCAACAAGTTATTTAACTGCTTTCACCTCAATTTCGTCATCTGTAAAAGGGGGCGGGCAATAGCACTCGCAGGATTGTTGAGAGTATGAAAATAAGATAATGTATGCATAAGGCGCTCAATAAATGATAGCTAGAGAAAGAACGAACTGAGGGGATCTGGATCATTTTGGTCTCTCACTTTATTTTGTGGAAAATTTCCCTTCTCATTTTCTTTATTGATTTTTTTCTTTTACTGAACCTGGAGATTTTGGAGAAGCCAGATTGGAGGTACAGGAATAAGAGAAGATTTTTCATCTTGCTTTTTTCTCTCCACTTGCTCCTTTTGAACTCAAGTCAGATTGGAGTAAATTCAGTATTGCATTTGCTGAGTGGAGGCTGCCAGAGAAGCATGAGATGCTGGTGATCCCCCAAAGCCCAGAATGTGCAGAAAGAGTTCCCGTTTCATGTTTCATGGCCTGGTACCCATTCTCCACTCAGATTCATGCTGAGTTGTTAATAGCTCATGAATAATAACTCATATGCTACTTGGGCCCCCAGGCTGCCAGGGAAAACTGAAGTCCTTTGCAGAGCCAGGAATTTCTTTTTGGGGACAAACCTGAAAAATGTCCAGCCTCAGCTTTTAAAACTCACAAAAGATTTAAAGTTATTCATGAGCAGGATGCCAATGCTCAGGGACTTATTTCTCCCTGATATCCCAAGTGGGCACCGCCTGCCTCTGGCTCCTTTGTTTGGATGACATCATTCCCCAGTGTGGCCACTAGCAGGAGTGATAATGGAAATTTATCACTTAAAGGGAAATAACACTTTAGAGTGCACAAGGATGCCTACCGCCGCTTGCTCCAGGCACATCCTGGGTATTATTCATTTAACCCTCAGAGCAACCCAGTGAGGTGATAGCGCTGTAGCTCTTTGAGGAAACAGGCTTGCAGAAGTTCCAGCCGATTAATGACGGAACTGACACTCAAATGTACCTCTGCTTCCTCCCAGTCAGGGCTCAGGATTAGGACCTGGAAGCGCTGAGGATCCAGGCCTGCGGAGCCGTTCCTCATTCTCCATGTCCTGCCCTGGAGGACAAGTGCAAAGCCATCAGCTTCCTGCTGCACCTGGACACCTGGGTGCTAAAGCAATAGTAGGGAAGGGTTTGCTGACTTCCCAGGAAGACTGCAGGAAGGGAGGGTGGGTGACAGTAGGGGAAGGGAGACCAGGCAGCATTCCAGGCTGGCACTTAGAACTATGGAAAGCCAATTATTCTCTTGGGTAGTGGTGGAGAATTCTGTAACTGCAAGGGAATCTGGAATATCCAATCCCTTCATTTCCTAGGAAACATAGCCCCAAAGAGTTAAAATTACTTGTTCAAGGCTATATGGCTAGATAGTTAGAAATAATAGCAAAAACAGTTAATGGTCATAGTACTATCACTATTAACTAACTTACTGTTAGTTACAAACACTTCCTTATCGGATGCCTCAATAGCTCAGTAAGCCAATAGCCCAGAATTTGCTGCTAAACATTCTGAGGCTCAGAGAGGCTACAAACTCATCTGAAGCCACACAGCTTGTAATGTGCAGCTTGTTTTAGGAGTCTATCCAGTTCTTACACCTTTCAGCCCACATGCTTGATAGATAGGACAATCACAAGCCCCTGAGCTCTTTAATCACGAACTTCCTTTCACATAATCTGCCTCTTGCTCCTCGTAAAGTTATATTTGCACCTAGACGATTATACCCTAAGTGTGAAGTTGGACAGCCAGGTTGCTGTGCCGAGGTGTTTAGAATGGCTGTGAAACACCAGGCTGTAGGAACTTGATTTCCACACCAATCTTCCCCCTCCTTAATTAGAAGCACACAGACATACCCATCAAGTTCCTGATCAGTGGGGCAGAAGGGTCACAGGGACCCTGGGCAGCTTCTCCTGGGCCAAGTGCTCCAGGCAGACAGCCCGGTAGTGGTGGCAGGGGCCCTGTAGGCCAGGTTACAGTCCCAGAGAAGGCTTCTTCTACCTTTCACAAGGTAAAAGATGAGCACATGATAGATGTTTAACAGCAGTAAGTCCCAGACACCCACCTTCCAGGCCCATTCGGGCATCTAGCCACAGCAGTTTTTTCTTCCCTAGGAGCCCTGGGTGAAGAAGTCTCTGGTCTCTTTAGAGGCTGAGACCTGAGGTCTTTCTGGGTCTCTCTGAAGCTCCGCAGTGCAAAGGTATTCCTGGACCTCAGGCATGGGGCATCCCTTGTCCTGTCTGCTCCCCCAGTCTGGGAAAAGTCTCTCAAATTCCCTCAGGAAGAGTGAGCAGGGCATCCTCTGTCAGTGTCCCCGAGGGAGGGCTCCAGCCACCTAGCCCCAAAGGTCTCCTTTCTGGAAAGTTCCCTGGCAGATGTGTTTCCACTGAGCTCACAGGGAGTGCTGTGAGGGAGGTGGCTGCTCTGGGTGTTGGCGGCAGGGCAGGCCCTCCAGGCCTGTGTCAGGCCTGTGTGAACAAACAGCCACACTGTTGGTTGGGGAGATTGGAGCCTTGTGTTGTCATCTATTATTTTGTCATCTTGCTGCTGTCCTGCCCAAGGCCCTGCTGCTCCACCAGCCTGCAGGTGGAGGGGCCTCCCAGCTGTGCTTTGGTTTTCCAGGCAGACTTGGTCTCTCAGCCAGCCAAGGAAGGGAGAGAGATTGTCCAGGGGCCTCTCTCTCCCTTCTCACCCTTCCTCCAGCCCCTGCAGCTGTGATGTCCTGAGCCCTCGGAGGAATCTGCTCACCTAGTTGCTCAGAGGGATGAACCCTAAATGGCTTTGCTCCGTCTGTCTTGGTGGCCATGATGATATGCCTTTTCTGCCTTTGGTCTTGCTGTAGTCCCTTCCTGCCCAGGAGAAAACCTTTCCTTTAATAATCCACCAAGTTTAATTTATCTTACTCAGGAGCAACCAGTATGTTGCCAAAGCTTTTGAGTAAGTGGAACCACGTGATTCTATCCTCAGATAACTGGCTCCAGGGGCCTCGCCATATCATGATTTTTAGCTGACATTGGTTCTGAAGTTTAACAGCGTCAATCGTGCCTTTATTTTTCCGTTGGGACACCTGTTGGTCAGCACAGTTCACTTGGTGTGAGCATCAGCGAGTCAGTGAGTAGCAGCTACTGTTTCTTCTTCATTCCTCTTCCTTAAGATTCTCTCATGTTTTCACCATACTTCCTCAACTTTTTCTCAGCTTCTTCCCCAGCTTCTCAATGGTTCCATCTAGTCTGTTCATTAAACTAGACTTTCTCCTCATTTGAGACAACTTAGTGGACATTCCTTTTGATGTTACTTAGCTGCAGTCCTAAGCCTGGTCCCTGGCCTGTTAGGAACTGGGCTGCATAGCAGGTGGTGAGTGGCCAGTAGAGTCAGCAGCTCTTCATCTGTATTTACAGCTGCTCATCCCTCACATTGCTGCGCGAGCTCCGCCCCTGTCAGATTCGTGCTCCCCCCACTGTTGATTACTGCCCGAGCTCTGTCCCCTGTCAGATTTGTGCTCCCTCCACTGTTGATTACTGCCCGAGCTCCGCCCCCATCAGATTCATGCTCCCCCCACTGTTGATTACTGCCCGAGCTCTGTCCCCTGTCAGATTTGTGCTCCCCCCACTGTTGATTACTGCCCGAGCTCCACCCCCAGCCAGATTCATGCTCCCCCCACTGTTGATTACTGCCCGAGCTCCGCCCCCATCAGATTCATGATCCCCCCACTGTTGATTACTGCCCGAGCTCTGTCCCCTGTCAGATTTGTGCTCCCCCCACTGTTGGTGGAAATATTTTCCATGAAACTGGTTTCTTGTGCTAAAATGGTTGAGGCTGTGTAGGATCAGTTTTGAGCAGTAAAATTTAAGTTAAGAGCATAGATAGACTCTGGAACTGGATTGGCTGATTCGTCATCTCAATTCTGCTGCTTAGTTGGTAAGTGAACAAGGCCAGACCTCTCCAGGCCTCAGTTTTCTCATTAGAAAGTGGGGAGAATAATAACATCTACCTCATAGGGATTTCATGAGGATTAAATGAATTTATGTATATAATGTGCTTAAAACCATGCCTGGAACAGAGTAAACCCGATGTGCTGTTATTATTAAACATACAAAGAAAGCTCTCAGAGTAGTGGTTTATGGTTCTAGTATTCACTGAGCACCCCATAATGGAGCAGTGGGAAGGTGCTATTAATATAAAAGTCATATGTTTCTTGCTTGAACTTTTTAATTTGTTCTAGCGACTAGAATTTGCTGATGGCAGAAAAATGCTATTTTTCTTTATTTTTTTCTCTTTTCTTCCTGGACACTGAGCTAGACTACCTTTCCCAGCTCTCTTGCAGGAAGGTAAGGCCATGTGATTGGCCAGTAGAATATAGGCTGGTGTGGTGTGTGTTACTTCCAGGCCTGGCCCCTAGGAATCTCTCATGTGTGATTTCTCACGTCTGGATGCAGAAGTCCTCGCACATGCTAACCAAATATGACCATTAGAAGTTTTCAGCTCTATTCTTCACCCTCACCTTCTAAATTAGACAGCTCTAGTTTCTAGTTCCTGAGCCTTTCAGATTGTGCCACTGGAGCCCGCAGAATTCACACTGGTGAACTCCACAGTATCTAGAGTGCAGCTTTCTTTCCTCTGACTAAACTAGGTGCCACACTTTCATTTGCTTGCCATCATCTCCCAATACATTCATTGACATCTTTCTATTCTGTAATCTCATTTCTCCTTCTTTTGAATTAAATTAATTTACTATAGTTTTTGGGAGGGAGTTTCCAGGAAGGAGCAGGGACAAACACATGTACAAAACTCATGTTTATACAACAGCACTGCTGGATAATTTTCAGAATCAATGACAAAGATATGGTTTTAAAAATGACTTCACAACTGAACTGATTACTTTGCTTTTATTGGTTACTGTTTTGGGTTTTTTTTAGCACATACTACATACATGTAATTCATCGACTTTAATAAGTTGGATAATTAATTAAGTAAAAATTAAGAAGACATACAATAGCTTAAAAATAAAAAGGATAAATGCAAATAAAAACCACAATGAGATACCTTTGATATCTTATCAAAAAGACATGCAATAAAAAATGCTAGTGAAGATGTGGAGAAAGGGGAATACTTGTTCACTCTTGGGAATGTAAATTAGTGCAACCACTATGGGAACAGTATTGAAGTTTCTTAACAAACTAAATATAGAACTACCATGTGACCCAGCAGTCCTCCTGCTGGGTATATATTCAAAAGAAAGGAATTTAGTATATTAGAACTATATCTGCACTCCCATGTTTATTGAAGCACTATTCACAATAGCCAAGTTATGGAATCAAGCTAAGTGTCCATTAGTTGATGAATGGATAAAGAAATTGTACACATAATGGAATATTATATAGCCACAAAAATGAAATCTTGCCATGTGAAATAACATAGATGGAAACAAAGACTATGTTATGTGAAATAAGCCAAGCACAGAAAGATACATCTCACATGTTCTCATTCATATGTGGGAGCTAAGTATTAAAAACAATTGATCTCATAGAGACAAAGAGTACAATGATGGTTACCTCGGAAGGGGTGTGGGAGGTTGGGGGGATAAAGTAAGGATGATTAGTAGGTGCAAAAAAATAGTTAGATAGAATGAACAATATTGATAACACAACAAAATGACTGTAATTAAAAATGAGTCAGGGTATACTTTAAAATAACTAAAAGAGTGGAATTGGAATGTTCCTAATACAGAGGAATGATAAATGTCTGAGGTGATGGGTGCCCCATTCACCCTGATTTGATTAATTCACATTGTAAGCCTGTATGAAAACATCACATGTACCCTGTAAAGATATACAGCTATTATGTACCCATAAGAATTAAAAATTAAAAATGTTTTTAAAAACCAAAGAGGGCAAATGGGAATCCCCCTCTAAAGTTTCACTGGGGGGTGGGTGCTGCTTCTTTACTTTCATCTCTGACTAGGGGATCTGGGGTGCCCCTCTCATACCTCTACTGTCCCAGACCCTGTGTGATTTGTCTGATGTTGATTTATAATTTCATTGCTCTTCTGAATCAAGTATGAAAGTCTTACCACCTAGTAAGTTATTTAAACAACTTTCCATGTATGTTCAAAAAATTCAGATTCCAGTATTCTCTAATATGAGCAGGTGCTGCCTCTGATGGACCAAGTCTGTTTATGCCTACTCTATGCCCCCCATCCCCACCTGGGCATCAGACCACATTTCTGGGTGAAAATGAGGAACTCGTTTTGTAACCAAATATGACCATTAGAGGGAGCCTAGACCTTGCGGGAACATAAAACCTTGGTAAGGTAAAGAGAACTTAAGGAAAGAGTAGCAGGGCACAGATTCCTTTATTCAATTTTCAATTTTATTTATTAAGAAAATGATTGTGCCCGGGAAACTACATTTCTGTTTCCTGAAGGTTCATGGACAAATCTATTATCTCTACAGGAGTTCATATAAAACAGTTAGTTGAACTTACTACTGACAACCCAAAATAAGTTACTGAGATCTCAATCAATGAAGGTTTATTAAGGCAAAGTTTGAGGATGTGTCTGGAAAAAGTACAAACCACAAAAGGACCTGTGACTTGTGCTCTGGGATTTGAACTCAGAGTTTAAGGGGAGAGGGCATACGGGAAGAAAAAGCAGAGGAGGGGTGGGCAGTGAGGCAAATGGTTATGTTCTTAGGAGACTTGAGTTAGCGCCTAGGAAATCCACATTTTATGTAGGATAAGGGGAATGTTTGAAGACAGAAAGGGACTAAAAGAGGAATCAATTATGCAGTTGTCCCTGGGAAGGTGGAAGAATGATAGATCTTGTCTTGTCTCCGTTCTGCCCTTGGGAGGATGAATTTGCAATCAATATTATTAAAGCAGAATGGATGAGATGTTAGTTTAGGAGCTTGACTTAGCCTGCAGACCCAAAGTTTACAATTGGCATGTTTTTGCTTAGGAGAAAACAGCAGGAATGAACTTCTTTATGAATACCCTGTGGGAGCAGTCCTTGTAGATACCTGAGGCCTTTGCCTGTCCGTGGGGGTCTGGCTGATGCATAATGCTAATGATAGCTGTTCCTTTGCGAGGGAGTGTTGCATGATTCAGCCTCCAGGCTTTACTTTCCATTTTGCATAAGGAGTTGGGGGGAGGTCCTCAGATTTTTGTTTTCCTTTACCGCTACCATTAGTACTGATTACAACATAAATACATATGATAATTTTGATAATATTAGTTACAGCTAAAAATATTTAGTGATAATGACCTTTTTACTATTTATATTAACTTAGTTATTATTTGTAAGAATATCAGTCATCTATTTCTAGAAGAGCGGAGAGGCATGGATAATAGGCTACATCTGGGAATATGAGAAGAATTCGCATATACCTGCAGTGGAGACAAAAGGTGACCCTGAGGAGTCCAGACCACCCTGGCCCACCACCCTCCCGGGTGTGGAAGGGTGACGGCTGGGCAAGAGCACTCAACAAGAGCTGCGCACAGACCGGGGATCTGCTTACTTTTACTTAGCCGGCCTTGTCTTATGTGATGAGGAGAACGTTCCTATGTTTGGATCCCTACACTTGAATGACTGGGCAAGGGATGGGCAGAAGGAGACATAAAGGGAAGGCATTGAGAAGTTGGAGACATCTAGGGCCTTTAACCACTGAGTTATGCTCTGTCAGGGGCAACTTATGGTTCTGTTCTGGAAAAAGGGAGACTGGGGACCTGTGTGTGTGGAGAAGGTGGCTGTAGCTGATGACATGCATGCATCTTGTCATCCATCTTGGAGTGCTGGCTGCAGGCAGATTGGGGAGTATTCCTGCTTGGCTATCAAGCTGAATTGGTGTGCTGACCCTGTGACTCCTGGCATGGACACCGAAACAGAGGGGACTGGGAATGCAGTGCAACCCTACCTCGGCAAAGGACATTGTCATTTGAACTTTTGCTCCTCTGGGGTCACCTGGGTGATCTGACTGTACCCTTGTCTGACTCAGCTGGAATTCTATCTGGAGTCCACATGCTGACTTGCAGGTAAGCCCTTGACCAGACATTGGCGTTCCTCATCTTTTCTGAGATGTAACTTTGTGGTGATAGAAGCAGGTCGTGGACAATGAAGTCACATTCAAACGAAAATAGTCTTAATAAGGGATACTCAAAGAAAATGAATACCAAAAAGATGGAAAGACTATCTTGCAGGAAATTTGAGGGGGGCAACAGGCACTCTCTTGATGACAATGATAAAAGTCAGGGAAGCGAAAGACAGAAAAGGAAGGGAGAAAGAACATGTGGAGATTTGGAAATGGAGGAGTTTTTTTCTTAAATTAAATTAGGCAAAAATAGTATTAGTGGAGGGAAAAATTCCGGCCTAGGAGAAGAAAACTGAGTGAGTTCAGGAAGGGATTGTAAAAAATTGAGCCAAAGCCTTTCTTCTTCCTTGAAGCGTCTTTCCTCCATGGCCCGTGTCTGGGGCCCTGCCCTCTGTCCAGAGCGCTCTCGGCCTTGAAGGCACGGCATCCATTCTCTCGTTAGGGCCTGGGCTACAGATGTCACTTCCCTGGGGAGGCGTTCTGCTGCCTCAGACCGGCTAGCCTGTGGCCCATGAGAGCCAGGACTGGGTACTAAATCCCCAGCACCCACCCGGCTGTGGGTACTCTATAAAGAGACACAGGTGGGAGAAGTGCCTGTTCAATCCACTGCTTGCCTTCTTTGTCCATTACATCTTATTACGCTCACTGTTCAGTTTCTACCTTGCATGCAGCACTGGTTTTCCTATTGTTCATTGTGTGTATTTCTTAAGAATCCAAGTAAATCCAAGCTACTGATAAATGGGCACTAATTCTATTCTTCTTCCTTGAATTATTCCCAGAATTGAGCACTGCACTAAAAACCCAGCAGGAGGCTTTATGAACACTTTCTCATCTATTTAGTGAATGGGTAAGACTCTGCCCACAATTAAGTAGGCCTTTCTCTCCCAGTTCTCTCCATCATCACTCACTGTCTGTGACTTACTCCCCTCTGCCCACAGCTCCACCCTTGGCCCTGGATCACTCAGTCAAAAAAGAGAAAAGATGAAGTCCATGATTAAACCCACTTACAAGTGTCTTCAGAAAGAATTTTTTTCAGGACTTAAAAACACCGGGTTAAATCTCCCAGAATCCTTTATAAGGGTCGTGAGGCTCAGCAGTTATCGCCTTAATTCTGAGGGACTGAAGCAACCTAGCAGGTTGGTTAGGAAAACTCTTTGTCTCAGTTTTCCCAGATGTATAATGGGGTTAATAGCACCTGCCTTCTACCTTCCCCACAGGAACATGGTGAGATAATGTTGTAACATTCACTGAAGTCCTCAGATGAAAGGTGCCCTATAAATACCACATGTTATTAAAAGCCCTTGACCCATGGAAGATGATGGAAACTTCATTGCTTGTGGTGTTTGCAGCAAGATGGATAAAAATTTCAGGGGTTGTGCCCAAGGACTTCATGGTTCTAGATCTGCCCACAAGAATTAGGATCTTTTCACGTAACAAGGACCTAAAAGAAATTTGGCAGTGATTCCAGAGACAGTGTGAAAATCCTTTAAAATTAAAACAGAGTAAATTCATAAAGGAACTTATCTGGTTAATAAGTCAGCATAGTATAAAATCTGTGATGAAAATCCACAGTTTCTTGCCTCTTTCCTAATTCTTGTTCTTTTCCCTGGGGTAGTCACTTTTAATCTTTTTGCTGTTTATTTTGGCATTAATTCCCATATCTGTAAATAAAATGTTTTTACCTCTCTGTTTTGATGGATCAATTTTGGATATTGGTTATTGATTTTCCACCACTGATCTATTAATATTTTACCATCCTACATCCCTCCTCCCTCCATCTTTTTATTTCGTTATCTCACTCTTCCCTTTTCTCATTGGTTTCCTTTGAAACTCATCACTTTCATTTTTTGTTTGATACCAGGCAGCATTTTTTCCTACCCTTCTTGCAAGATGGGAACATTTATATCTCCACCCTTCCTTTCATCTCTCCTTCCTGTCTTTCACTTCTCAATTTCCATCACTTGAACTTTTATATTGTCAGGATTGATAATATTTACATTCTGTTTTGAAATCAGAACTGATGTGTTCTGTGCTTTGTCTATGAAGTTAGTCTAAGAGCTGAAGATCATTTTCACTGGTTACTGCAGAGCCTGATTTTGTGCTGTGATTATATTTTCTCTCTTGTAGAGCTCTGGGAATTTGAGAATTTGGTCTCAGATTCCTTCTCACCTGGCATTGTTTGCTTTCATTATATCCTTAGTTTATTTCAAATACATGGTCTAAGAAACATCACCAGAATATGGTTTCTTTCCATCTTTCAGCTCTATGCTCTTCATTTTTTCCTTATTCTTTGCCTTTTTTTTTTTTTTAATTTCAAGGTTATTTTATCCTTTTTTTGAGACAAAGCCTCAAGCTGTACCCCTGGGTAGAGTGCTGTGGCATCACAGCTCACAGCAACCTCCAACTCCTGGGCTCAAGCGAGTCTCCTGCCTCTGCCTCCCAAGTAGCTGGGACCACAGGCGCCCACCACAATGCCCAGCTATTTTTTTCTATTTTTTGGTTGCAGCCGTCATTGTTGTTTGGCAGACCTGGGCTGGATTTGAACCCGCCACCTTAGGTGTATGTGGCTGGTGCCTTAGCCACTTGAGCCACAGGCGCCGAGCTGGTTATTTTATCCTTAATAGAACATTATAAAAAATTTCAAATACATAAAAGTAGAGAGGACAATAAAAACAAATAAAAGCCATCTATCCAAGACTTGGCTTAATATCATTTTGACAAACTTAAGTTATTCATCCTCACTTATTTTGCAAAAGGATATTTCAGGCATCATATCATGTGCATAAACTTCAGAATTTATTTCTTAACAAATAGACTGTTACATAACCACAATGTATTATTATCACACCTAATACTGTCAATATTCCCATTTTCACACTTGCTGCAAAAATGTCTTTTCTTTACATGTTTGTTAACTCAGGATCTAAATAAGAATCACTCTTTCATTGCACTTGATTGAAGTCTTTTTCAATTCATCTTATTGGTTGACAAATAAGCACATTCCTGTAGAGTTACTAGCATTTTATATTTGTTTCTTGTTGTGTCATGTAATTTGTTCTTGATTTTTCTCTAAACTAGAAGTTCGATCTTGACAATTAAACTCAGGTTCAATCTTTTCAGCAAAATGTATACATCTTACTGTATCACATTAGGAAGCATATAATATTTTATCGTCCCACTATTTGCAATGCTAAGACTGATCAATGCATTCCGATCTATTCACCTTTCACTTGATGCTATAACCCCTCCTGAGAATCATGCCTCGATCTATTACTTCATTATATGTTATAAAATCGTTTTCTAATACAGTTTTCTATTTCTATGGTTTTTTCTGCATTCTTTAGCTGGAATTCTCTAATACAAAGAACTTTGCCTCAACTTCTGGTTGTCCTGAATGACAGACAGTTCATACAGGAAATACAGGTAATTACATTTATTTTATATTATTTATTAATTTTTACACTGAGTTCAAGCCTTGGCAACCTTCACATAATACACAGAAGGAAGAATATAAAGATGATAATAACTAAAATCAAAAGCTTTTCCACATTCATTTTTTTTTGTAGAAACAGAGTTTCACTTTATCACCCTTGGTAGAGTGTCGTGGTGTCACACAGCTCATAGTAACCTCCAACTCCTGGGCTTAGGTGATTCTCCTGCCTCAGCCTCCCGAGTAGCGGGGAGTACAGGCCCCCCCACAATGCCTGGCTACTTTTTTGTTGCAGTTTGGTGGGGGCCAGATTTGAACCTGCTACCCTTGGTATATGGGGCCAGTGCCCTACTCACTGAGCCACAAGTACCACCCACACATTCATTTTTTTAATAAAGTTCCTTTTTAGAATAAATTTCCTAAAGTTTAACGTGGTTTGAATGGTGATAAAAAGCTGTTGTATATTCATTAAATTAATATATTTTTCCTTTAAATAAAAGTTATTATGCTAGGTTAATTGTGAGCATAATGAAAAAGGGCTTTTGTACATTTGAAATCTTTTCCTGTAGAATTTGAATTATGATTTAGAGAGCAATCTAAAAGTCTTCTCACAGTCCTTACATTTATAGAGTTTCTCACCAAAATGAATACTCTGATGTTGAGTAAGTTGTGAGAACAGTCTAAAGAGTCCCACATTCCTTACATTCATAAGGTTTCTCTCCAATGTGAATACCTTGATGTGAAATAAGTTCTGAGTAATGAGAAAATGACTTCTGATATTCCTTGCATTCATAGGGTTTCTCACCAGTATGAATCCTGTGATGGAGATTAAGTTGCCCTCGTACTCTAAAGGCTTTCCCACATTCCTTACATTCACATGACTTCTCATCACTGTGAATTCTCTGATGAACTCCAAGGTCTGAACCACATGTAAAGATCTTTCCACATTTTTTACACTCCTAGAGTTTGTCAGAAGTGTGAATTCTCTGATGTTGACTAAGGTGGGCACACTGTCTAAAGGCTTTTCCACATTGTTTGCATTCATAAGTTTTCTCACCAGTATGAATTAATTGAGAAAAGTAAGTTGTTGGTGTACTCTAAAAGCCTTTCCACGTTCTCCACATTCAAGGGCTTCTCTTTACTATGACTTCTCTGATAGAGAATAAGAGATGTGTGTTTTCTGTAAATGGGCATTTTTTCAGAGGTGGTTTTTTGTCAGTTGCCTGAAATATACCTCATGAAGACCTTCATGTTCTCAAACTTTTTACATTCATAATTTTTCTGAAAAGGGAGTCTTTAAGTGCACAGCTCTTAATTATTTCCTACTGAGATAAATTCATTTCATAAATATCCATTTTTTTGAAATAACTTTTTAGTGTCACATTTGGAGCCCAAATCCAGGCTCCATCTTCTTTTCTCATCCCTCACAACCATCCAGGGCTCCTTCCCTTGTTCCAACAGGGTAATCACATCTGGCTTAGAAATGGAACAGTCCAATGACACCAAGTTGCTATAGTTCTCTAATATCACATCTCTGTACAAATTCCTCTGATATGAGTTCAGGCATTCCCACTTTTCCTGAGAGAAGTCTACAGCTACATGTCTAAACATCATGAGATCATGAGCCATGGTTTCAGAATTTCAAGAACTTGTCAGTTTTCCTGAAAGTTCATTTACTAGAGAAGCAGAGTGGACAGAAGCCGGAGAAGGAACCCAGCTTTTAAAGTATCAGCAATTCCTTCCACCTTCTCAAGGATGGTCTCTGAAAACCAGCAGGGCTGGGGATGCAGACAGGGTTCACGATACCCCAGGCTTTTCTTGGCTCAGTCAGAACCAATCCTCCACGCTTCTCTGGCTGTAACTAATTGCCACCCGACTCACAGAACTGTTCAGCATAAGGAGTCTGCCATGATCCTTTCATTGGCCTATTTGGACCTAGTAGGCTTGGGTGTGGAGTTAAGTCCCTACTTCTTTTTCTGAAGCTCCAGGAAATACATCATTGGCCCCATTTGAGGCTCATGTTCTGAGCCAATTACTGATAGGAAAATGTGGAGCTCTGAATATTTGGTCCTATATCACACAATCCCTTTTTGATCTTGGGGTGAGTTTATCAGCACTATCCCAATTGCATGGAGTGAGATGGGAGGGGGATGATTGTTTTACCAAGGGGAATAAATACTGGGCAGCTAAACTACAGCAAATATTTGTACATGCTAGGTTAAATTTTGATCTTTAATTTTAAATGTATCTAGTAATAGAAACATAGTTGTATTCAATTAACATGTATCTAGAGATTTAATAAGATGAGAATCATAACAGATAATAAAGATTTAATTTCATTAGTACTGAGTCAGCATCTGCTATGTATCTTAGAGGTAAATGAAGATGAGGACAAAGCACAAATTTGAAAAAAAGTCTTTACGGACTCTGTGTGTGGTCAGTAATTGCTACAGTTTGCATTTGTGACCAAGTGGACCACAACATAGCATTTGCCCATGACCTCTGCCTGTATAGTGGGATGGATAGTTAAGGCTTATCTTAATACTCTGAGCCTCTGTGAGAGAGATCTGGGAAGAGAAATATATTTCAGGGAGTTTCTATGATGAGTCATCATATCACTAAAATTTTGCTTTATTCCAAAACCCTTTACAGTTAGTGAACACAGCCATGTTCCCTTCTTTGGCCTGCGGCCTTCAAGCTGATGTGAAGGTAGAGAAAGTGGGACATCTTGTTAGGAAACCTCACAAGACTTAATGAGATTAGGTCACCCTTTTTATAACTATAACCTTGGTTCCAGGGTCTATTACTGACTCACTGGGTGGCCTTTGCTCTGCAATTCCACAGCCATTTGCCTTGGTTTCCCCCTTTGTAAACAACCCTTTACCAGACCTAACATCTATAAGATGTTGTGCTATATAATTATTCCTCTCCTAAATTTGTATCTTCACACAAGCTGTTCTTACTGCCAACTGATCTCAATTAGAAGGGAAGTGGTAATAAAAATAAAAATGAGGGATAGCACTTGTGGCTCAGTGAGTAGGGCGCCAGCCCTATATATCAAGGGTGGTGGGTTCAACCCCAGCCCTGGCCAAACTGCAACAAAAAATAGACGGGAGTTGTGGCGGGTGCCTGTAGTCCCAGCTACTCAGGAGGCTGAGGCAAGAGAATTGCCTAAGCCCAAGAACTGGAGGTTGCTGTGAGCTGTGATGCTATGGCACACTACTGAGGGCAAAAAAGTGAGTCTCTGTCTCTAAAAAAAAAAAAAATGAAAATAGTAACAGCATCTTCTGCATGTTGTGCCCAGGAGTTCCACAAAGACCACACTTACTGCCAAATAAGCCAAATTTATAGCAGAATCCTTTTATTGAAGAGCAGGCTGGCAACTGCCTCAGTGTCCCAACATGGGGTTTCTGGGAGCAGCCCTGAGTGCTTAAGGGGTCAGGATTTTAAGGCTTGGTCTGCATCCAGGTTGGCACACAGGCTGTTCAGGTGCATTTAGGTGGGGTAGCAAGTAAGCATTGTACAAAAGGAACATTTTGTGGTTAGACATTATGTGTCTTTGTTTTAATGTTTTCCTCCTATACATCTTAATTTCAGTACTTTCCCTCCATACATCTTAGTTTACCTCCCGGTCTGTTTCAGGGAGGTAAACTAAAGAGTTAGCCAAGAAAGAAACTGGGAATGAACTAGAAGCAAGAAATCAATTAGTACTTTCTCATTTATCTTGGGAGTAAACTAGACTTATTTCATTTCATTCGAAGGCTTGCAGTCAGGAGTTAACTGGTATTTTTCCATTATAGCCTAGGCCTGACACCTTTCTGTCTTAGCTTAGGCCCACTAAACCTATCAGTCCCCCCTGGTCTGGGATCATAAGTTAAATAATTAATTTTAGATTATAT
The DNA here is from genome assembly GCF_000181295.1 of Otolemur garnettii. Taxonomy (NCBI): domain Eukaryota; kingdom Metazoa; phylum Chordata; class Mammalia; order Primates; family Galagidae; genus Otolemur; species Otolemur garnettii. The sequence continues at coordinate 9,298,168 of NW_003852396.1, read as the reverse complement.
CTTTTTCTCCTCTTTTATTAAAGTTTAAAGTTGTAAGACAAATTCTGCAAGGAGTTTCCTCAGGCTTCAGTTTTGTGTGGACCAGCCAGCTTCCAGTGTGTGGCTGGAGTAGGGCATGTAGACCATTTTCTCTTTAGTTAGCTGTGAGGAATTTAGGCGAGGGTTTCTTCTATCTTTGCTGTATTAAGTAGAACATGGTAGATTATTACTGACAGAGAAGAAGTTAAGGTTGGGTTTAGTGTAAGAGAATGAAACTATTTAGCAGTTACTTACAAACATTTACAAGTTCTGGATTTTGAGATTAAGGTTTACATAATAAGAACATTAGTATTCTTATAAACCTCACACAGTTTTCAAGATAATACAGATTTTAAGAATCTCTACAGAACTGATTTAAAGTTCTGGATAATTCAAGTGAATATTCTTGGATACCAGTTGGGTGTGGGGTTACTTATGAAGCTAAGTTACAGTTACATTATTCTTATTCAGGTTTCAATTTCTCTTGAGGTATTTATATAGACATAGCAGATAACATTTAATATTGCACAAACTTTTTAGTATGGCCAATAGACCATCCTTGTTGAGTTTTAAGGGGTTAGAGGAAATATGACTACTGTATATAATTCTATACTTTGGGGCCAGCTTCATAATTTCATTAACAGATCAGTTTAGTAAAATAGTTATGTCATATTTTATGAGCTGACATTATAGATAAGGCTGGGATTTAATACAGGTGGGCCAAAGCCTCTTTTTTTCCTTGAATCATTTTTTTCTCTTTTTTCTCTTTACTAAAGACAAATTATAAGTAGAACTAATTTAGTTGCTAAATTAAGTTGAACCTTTAGTATATTGAGTCTGTTTATTTGCATAAAGGGCAGCAAGAATAATTATTAGCTATGTAGGCTTTCTTCCTTTTAAAATTGGCTTTCCTGGAATTTTTTATAAGGAATCTCAGGTTAGACTTGAAAGCCTTCTACAAGCCCAGGTTTTATCTGTGCCATTAGATACCTGAATGCTTTGGGTAAATTCCTCTTCTCTTGAGGTCCCAAGCACATTTTGGTTCCCGGACTAGTTAGAAAGTAACCTTTGTTACTTACTACAAATCAGGAAACATTACCGATGGGTATCTGGCCAGTTCTTCCAAAGGGCTTTTTTATTGGTCTTATAAAGTCAACTTTAATTCCTTAACACAGTTTGGACACCTCTGGAAATGCTGTTCCACCTTAAGCCTTGGTAAAATAACCAGTGTTTTTTATTATGTTTTATAGAACAAAACAGATTCTTATTGAACTTATGCAAATAACTGTATTGTTAGAAATTACAAATACTTACAAATAGCTTTTAAATTCTGGAGAAATCAAGGAGAGAGAAAAAATAAATGTTTCGAATTTTGTTTATAAAATATATTGTTGACAGTTACAAATAGCTTACAAGATAGGAAATAGTTTTTTTAACTTTTGAAAAACAGAATATAAAAAGAATCAGTAATATTTCAAACAAAAAGGCTTAACAAACCAGCCTAGTTCCACATAATTGATTTCTGTTTTGTTTGAAGTTGGGTTATCAATACTTATAGATATGTTAACTTTCCAATTAAAGTTCTAAAAGTCTGCTTTTCATTCAAAGGTATTTAATGTTCAAAGATGTTAGAAATTTGAATTCAAGAGAATTCATTAGTTTTTCTTAATATTTTTTGAAGGACAAACTTTGGACTCAGTTATAAAAAATATTTTTTGAGCTGAATTAAAATTATTACTGATAATAAACACTAAGACAAATATTTTACAATATTGGAACATACATATCAATATAATTTATATAAAATTAACTACCATTTCATATTTGACAATGTTTCCTACATATTTTCAAATAAGCCTAATATGTCTTTTCAAAAAGACTGAATTTAGAGTTTTGATTTTGGAGGGTTTGTCAAATATCAAAGTCTTAAAATATTTCTTTAAACAAGATTACAAGTTAAAATATTTTTAAGACAATACATAGTTACTTGGATTACATGTAAATTTCTTCACAAATTTACTTTTATGAACTTCCATTTTTCTTTCTGTTTCTTTCACTTTCAAAAAAGCCTTTTTCTTTTTTTTTTTTACAAAATAGGATTACAGTGTATTACAAAGTTAATTATGTACTTGGCTAGACTGACAATTAGAAGATTTAAAAGGTAAGAATCTTTTTCTTTGACAAAGATTCAGTTTCTCAAATAATTTAAACAACTAAATTATTACATTTTACAAATGAGGGGCAGTTTATGGAATATAATATTGATACAGAGTTTTCTCATTTAGGGCTAGATAGGGATTCCCCATTTTTAGGCTCAGGTAAACTCAGAAATTTGACTTCCTGTTTCTTTTTCAGAATTTATCTTTAGGCACAAGTGGGCTGCACCCTGCAGACTACACTTTCTAGATAAGTTGACAGTTGGATCTAGTAATTTTAGAAATATTACAGAGGTGGCAATTTTATAATTTTTAAACATTTGGATATTAACAAAAGGCTTAAAATTAATTTTATTTTAAAGGAAACCATACTTGCCTGAACAATAAGTTTCTTCAGTTATTCCTGTTCAAAGTTTTTTATTTTTCTGGAGGTTTCTCACAAGTCTTTTTTTTTTTTTTTTTAATGCTTCAGTACAGTTTTCAGCAGGGTGGGTTTCCCTGTGTTTTCTATTCTCTTCCCTCAGATAAACTACAGACAATTTCCAGCTGGGCTAAAAACTGAGATACAGACAGGGGCCACTCACACAATCAGTTCACCCTGTGGAAGGAGGGGGCACGAAAGCCCACCTATTGTTATCTGTCTCAGTCAGTCTCAAGCACTCACATGTACACAATTTTAACCTTCTTTTTTTTTTTTTTTTTTTTTTTTAAATTCCAATTGTTAGGAGGTTTTAAAGGGAAGGTAAGCTTATTTTTTGGCACTGGTTTTTGGCCATACTTCTTACACTGCCCAATTGGCAGCCTGGACTTTTTTGTCTGGGAAGTGAGATGGCTAAAAATGGAGTAATTGTAAACAACAGTAGGTCAAACAGTGATATATGGAGTGCTGACCAGAGTGCCCTGGCTTTTCTGTTATCAACTGCCAGTCCTGATGATAGAGGAAGGGGTTAAATGTGTCTTTGGGGGGCGAGCCCATGCTGAAGGTTGGCTATTTGAGCTTACAAAGGGTTGGAGACTTCCTTAGAAATTTGATTTTATATTTATCATTTTTATTTGTAAAGAAAATATTTTTTAAAATGCCTTAATAAACAACCCAGTGGGGTATTGGTTAGAAAACGAGGAACCCATTTTTAAAGGACAAAAGTGATGGTGAAGCACAGAGAGGCACAAAAAGGCACACTGACAACACCACAATGGATCAACAAAAACTAAACTGATAACTAAGGAAATTAACTGGATTAACCAGAGGGCCCCAAACCAAGGACCTAAACCAGAGGGACCCAGACCAGATATCCAAACCAGAGGGACTGAAGGGCTGGAAGGACAGTAAGGTGGAGGGTTAAGGATGGGATCCTTCATCTCCTCAGGTGCTGGGAGGATGGGGTGGCACTTTTGAAGGGGTTCTTATTACTAAAACTATAGTTCTTAGACAGAGAGAACAGGCACAGAGCCAAGCTGGGGGGTTATTCATTAACTTGGTTCATACATCAATGTAAAGAAACTGATCAGGGTGGCCAGGCTGCCCCAAGATGACTGGTTTCCAAACCTGTCAGCGTAAGAAAGGATCAAAGGAACCTGTAAGGGAGCTAGCCCACACCAAAGGCTGGCAACAGAGCAGAAGCATAAACTATAATATGTTAACTAGACAAACAACATGGAATACAAATGAACAAAAGTATATGAATCTAAAGTGTGCATTTGAGGCCAGGGCTTCCTACTGGCACCCCAGTCTCTTGGAGCCCCCAATAGGCTGAGAGCTTGGCAACCAGGGATTCCTGTTTCTGACCAGCTGATAGCCTGGGAGTCCAAGGTTCCTGTCTTACAGGTTTATGGGACAAACCTCAGGTGTAACCCTTGAGGTTAGAAATCAAAGTCCCTTGTCACCTGCCCTCTGCACCCCAACTTCTCCAAGGCCCAAGGCCAAAGTGCTAATGTCTCAGTAGCAGTAACGTCCTACTGTCTTTGACAGGGCTGAGGTTCCCCACCAGCATTCTGGTGTTCCTAGAGATGGGTCGCTCTACCAACACATGCCTCTGAGAGCATCTGACAGGCAGCTAGCCCAGCAACCCAGGGTTCCTGTCCAAAGCTCCTATTCCTTTGGCCTTCCCTCAGAGGTCCCTAAGGACCCTGCACAATTCACAACAAACAAATACAACAAACAGTTATATATTTCCACAACAGTCCACAACAACAAATAAGCACAACAAAAAATGAACACAACAGTTACACTAAATGTTTGCAGACACTAGCCAAAAGTAAATGTTTAAATGGCTTACCTCCAGAGATGGATTCACAGGTGAAATTAGAGGTGATCATCAGTCAGTCTCCTGAGGACTCTGGGTCCTCCAGGGGCCCTGGAATGTTTCCAGGGGGCACCTCCCCTCAGAGAGACCACAGCCTGTCTTGGAGGCCAACTGAGGATTGGCAGTGCCAGCGTCTGGAGGATCTCACTAGGGCCTCCAAATATTGTGCCCAGGAGTTCCACAAAGATCACACTGCCAAACAAGCCAAATATATAGCAGAGTCTTTTTATTGAAGAACTGGCTGGTGACTGCCTCAGTGTCCCAACATGGGTTTCTGAGAGCAGCCCCAAGTGCTTAAGGGGTCAGGATTTTAAGGCTTGGTCTGCATCCTGGTTGGCACACAGGCTGTCCAGGTGCATTTGGGTAGGGTAGCAAGCAAGCTTTATACAGAAGCAGCATTTTGCAGTTAGTTAGTTAGATGTCATACATCTTTGTTTTAATATTTTCCTCCTATACTTAGTTTCAGTACTTTCCCTCCATACATCTTAGTTTACCTCCCGGTCTGTTTCAGGGAGGTAAACTAGAGAGTTAGACAAAGAAACTGGGAATGAACTAGAAGCAAGAAATCAATTAGTACTTTCTCATTTATCTTGGGAGTAAACCAGACTTATTTCATTTCATTTGAAAGCCTGCAGTCTGGAAATTTGCCAGGAGTTAACTAGTATTTTTTTCATTATAGCCTTGGCCTGACACCATTCTGTCTTAGCCTAGGCCCTCTAAGCCTATCACGCAGTAATAGCTTACATCTATTGAGTGCTTTCTATACATCAAGAACTCTGGTAAGTGATCACTTTTAATGCTCACAAGAAAACTTTGTGGTAAGCAGACTCATTACATTATTCCCATTTAACATATGAGGAAATTGAGGCATAGAGAGGCTAATATGGGTTTGTCTCATTCTAAAGCTATTGTTCTTAAATATCATATACTGCTACCTTTCCAACTAGAATGGAGTCGAAAGCCTTATGGACAAATACCCGGCCAGCTTCAGAAGTGGCCAGAGAATGAGAATGACTTGGGGGATTTACGAAGCAGCTTAGTGGTGATGGACCCTGACACTTCATTCCCAGGTGAGTGACTTGCCCACGTTTATTCCTAACAAGATCTCTGTGTTGGCAGTGACCTCAGAATACTGTTTCTAGTTAATATCAGAGCTCAAACATTAATTGTTAACTAATAAAATACTCTGCTCCTACAATATGGATTTTCAGTGATCAAGTAGAAATGCTGCAAACATTTCTTTTTGATATGGGCACTTTGCATTTCCAGAACAAAGCATGCTCTTTATGTTAGCATGTTTCATCCAGCTCTTAAGCAAAGTTTTGCTGGTGTGCACGTGGGCTCCTCTTGGCTCTTCCACAGCTCACGCTATTGATTTCCTCTGATTCCAACAGCATCATCTGACTCAAGATTTTGGCCATTGATCCTCTGGTTTCTCTTTAATCATCATCTTGCTTTTTTCTGAACTGTGAGAGTTAGTTTTACAGGTTTTTGGAAATATCTCTTGTTCTGCCATAGGAGAACAAGTTTGAGCCATACCTTTGTGAGTTTTCTTTCTTCTCCAATAAATTGATTAATCTGTTTCTAAAACAAGGTTACTGGGCTTTGTTTGAACATGGAGTAAGGGCATCAAATGCCCTGGTACTAGAGATGAGGAGACTGCCCTACCATAAAACAAGTTTTTGAGTAGTGCTGGTGGTATTTCACATAAGCAAACTCTTTCTTCAACTGCATGTAAAATCACGTGCTGGGAGAGTCAATTATCCACAGTCTACGTTTACTAGTGCTACATTTAGCATCCTTTTTACTACTTGCATTTATGACTTTATTTTGAAATGTATTTCTAAAAAAATTAAAAAAGAAATGTATTTCTGTTACTACTTTAATCATGACTTTTAAGGTCTTGTTCCAATTTTGAAGTTGGGGATATGATATATACCATAGTTACCTTAAAAATGCCGATTTGAGAAATGTGAACAGTAACATGCAAATGATATAAAATACTTTGGCTAAGAGAAATCATTTTATTAATTCAATGCTGGTCAGAACAGACCAACTCAGTCCTTGTAGAGCAGAAGCAACTTTGAAAAAATGTAACTGCTATTGGAAATGCTGTATTCCTGTGATGAAAATAATCAACCCTTCATTTCTAAAACTACAAAATAATGTAAGTAAACTTTAAAATTTCATTGTTTTCCCTCTAAAATGACAAAACTATTTTTATCCATCTTGATAGACTGTTAACAAACACCTGTGGTAGTGGGGACCTACTTGGAGAAACAGTGCTCTAAGGGCTTGTTCTGAGAAGGTCTGATTATCTTTTGGGAATAAAAGTTAGGGTCACACACACCCAAAACCTTGTGGTCTTTCCGTTTGAATTTGCCTTCAGAGAAGAGCTTTGTCCCTGGGCTTAAATCTGTTTCCAACACGGAGGTGCAGATGGGAAGCTTATGTATAAAAACTGGAATAGTCCTTTTTACAACAATATTGCTTTTGGTGCCATGAAAAGGAGTAAACATAAGCTTTGTGTGAAACTTCCAGTTGGAGGTGGTTGATGTTCTCCATGCATTGTGGCATGGCTGCTGCTGCAGATGGGACTTCTCTTCTGCCCTGCCCCACACTACCCCTGCTGTGTTAACAGACAGCTGTTCCTCTTGTGTTCTGTCGGCCTCATAGTCCTGTCAATGAAGAGGGAGGAAAGAAGGATCCCTGAAGAGTCTTGGGGAAAGGTTCTGTGCTCCTGGGTAGGGTTTACCCCCTGGTATTCTAATCTTAATGCCTACAGTGGCCATTATGTAAGCAATGACTCTTGTATTATTAAGTACACAGCATATTTCTGAGTGTCATAAATACATTGTCCTGTGTATAAATAAATCAAGCCTATTTTTTTTTTTATCTTTTATTAGCTAATGAATTAATGAGTAAGTATACAGTATAATGGTGAAGGAGAACAAGGACATCCTTGTCACACTGACCTGGCTTTAGCTCCTGGAGGATTCTGCAGGGCGTAGGTCTGCTTTTGCCCATCAAGGATTTCAGTTTGCTGGTGGCTCTGATGCCTAGAGGCAGAAGGCAATGTCTGGTCAAGGGGCTCATTGGTGAGCCCTGGAGGTATCAATGGGGCACCTTTATGTCACACCAGGACCTCAAAAGTCAATATCACCATCGCAGAGGTGAAGGGAAAAGATTGATCAACTCATGGCTTATGCCTGTAATCCTAGCACTCAGAAGGCCAAAGCAGGATTGCTTAAGTTCAGGAGTTCAAGGCCAGTCTGAGCAAAAGTGAGACCCCCATTTCTACTAAAAATAGAAAAAATTAGCCAGGCATGGTGGCATGCAGCTGTAGTCCCAACTAGTTGGGTAGCTGAGGCAGAAGTCCCTCAGGACTTGACCCCAGAAATTTGAGGTTGCTGTGAGTTAGGCTGAGGCTACTGCACTTCAGCCTGGGCAACAGAGTGAGACTCTTATCTCAAAACAAACAAACAAAAAATAGAGCATTGATGTATAGAGCTACATGGGGCCTGTTCATGATGAACATCTCTGAGACATAACTTGAGGACCCCTCAGAGGTATTTGGTGAGGACTTTGTGGGAAGCTGGGATGCTATATTTGCAGATGAGAATAGAATCCTGTGAAACTCGTAGTTTGTTGCCTAATATGATAACTTTTTTAATAAGTGGCACCTTGTAGTTAAAATTTGCATTTTTAATGACTAAACACTGTGGCTTTTTTTTTCTTTCCAAACCGGTTCCTAATTATGGTTTACATTTTGTGTGACTTTTTGAGTAAAATAGAACATGTCTTCAGGGATTTTCTTATCTTATTTTTTGCCTTTGTGCTTTTTTGTGTTCTTATTTAATACTTATGCATATGCACACAGATACCCATGAGTGCACATACACACATATACATACTCCAAAATATAATGAGTAAGTTTAGTAAGCTTCCAACACTAAACTAGTAAGTTTTGAACAGCTTCATATGTAACAACTTAGCAACTAGTTTGCTCTCTTTGTTCCTCATCACAAAGTCAAATTGTATGCTTACTTCAAGATCCATCCCATGAGCCTACTTCCTCTATCGAGTATTAGTGATGACAGTTACAGAGTGAGCGCTGACTCTACTAAGTGTATTATATCCCTTTGTGGCATGTGATATTTTCCCCACTTTACAAATGAGAAAAATCATATGTAGACTAGTTATAAGTTTTTTTGTTGGTGTAACTATTTTCTAGTTTTTCCAAGTTGGTAGGTGAAGGAGTTAGGATTTTGAAAAATAACTAACATTTATTGTGCACTTACTCTGTGCAACAGGCTGTGCTAAACACTTTACAAGATTTATTTCATGTAACTCTTACAACCCAATGAGGTAGGTACCATTATTTCTATTTTAAAGATAAGGAGACCAATGTTCAGAAATCTTAAATGAATTACCTAAGATGATATTAGCAAGTGGTAGAGTTGGAATTCAAACTCAGATCTCTCTAACACCAAAGTCTGTGCCCTCTAACTTTGACCCGAAGTGACATTTTCTTTACTTTGAATTCCTGTGTCATTTCCATACCTACCACTGGTTTTTTTTGCCCTAGTGTGTGTGTATATATATATATATATATTTTTTTTTTTTTTTCATTTTCTCAGATTATAAACTCTAGTTAAACCTAAAGTATGCATCTGTTTTGTTTTGTCCCCTGCAAAGGGCCTAACCAAGTGCTGGGTCCATATCTCTCCCTTGATATATAATTAAAGGATGGGTGAATTGGTGGTAAAATTGTTATTAGAGTACCTTTTGTCAGTAGATCTGGCAATGATTGGTAGACATAAGAGAAATCTCTCAGAACTTGCTGCTGCAGAAAATTTTTGTTATTCTCAGTAGATGGAGCCAGAATTGTTTTATGGTCCAGAATATGTGTACCTTGGGAAATGGTTCATGTGCACGTGAAAAGAATATTTACTCTGCTACAGTTAGGTGCAGGATGTCGTAACTGTCAATTAATTCAAATGGTTGTTAGGTTGTCCAGATCTTCTATATTCTTAACAATTCATATCTTCTTGTTCTATGGTTACTGAGGGAAGGATGATTATGATTATGGATTTGTCCATTTCTCACTTTAGTTTTATCTGTTTTTACTTTCTGTATTTTAAAGCTCTCTTCTATTAGGTGCCTATACATTTATGCAATTTATGATTAATGATTTATGATTTATGTCTTCCTGATGAATTAACTCTTGTATCATTAAGAAACAGCTCTCTTCATTTCCTGTAATACTTTTTTGCCTGGTAGTCTATTTTGTCTAATATAAACACAGCCATGCCAGCTTACTTATGTTTATTGGTTGCATGGTATGTTTTCCTATCCTTTTCTTTTCAATCTATTTATGCCTTTATATTTATAGTGAGTCTCCTGTGGAATTCATTTTTGAAAATCTTGTCTGACAATATCTGCCTTTTAATTGGAGTATTTGGTTCATTTACATTTAATATAGTTGATAGTTTATAAGCTTAATATTTGTTTTTCATTTGTCTCTTCTGTTTATTGTTCTGTTCTTCCTTATTTCTTTTCTTTTTTTGGGTTACTAAAATGCACAGAGTGCCAAAAAATGTATGTACATTTTAAGAAAAGAAAAAAATATATTAAATTTGTAATACTCAAGTCATGTTTGACTTCTGCAATTATAAGAGGTGTTCACTATGACTTGTATTTATCTTTTGTTATAGGTACATATTGAGTATTATACTTTTAATACAATTTTTTGCTTTCTTAAAATATATATACATTTTTTGGCACCTTCTGTGTACTTTTTAGTATTCCATTTTGTTTTCTTTTTTTTATTTCTTAGTTATACCTTATTTAACTTACTTCATTTTTCTTTTGTGTGGCTGCTCTGCGTATTCCTAATTTATCAAAGGCTAAGATAATATTGTACCACTTTACATTTTCTGCTTCACTTTTTTTTTTTCTTTTTTTTTATTGAACGGTAACTATGTACATTAATGC
>NW_003852396.1:9280507-9285657 GCF_000181295.1 Otolemur garnettii | reverse complement strand
GATTTCAATTTAACTCCATTCAATACAATGTTGGCTGTAGGTTTGCTGTAGATGGCCTCTATCAGTTTAAGAAATGTCCCTTCTATACCAATTCTGCTTCACTTTTTATGCTGTAATTTTCACATTCCAACCTTTTCACTTTATATCTTATATTTTATACTCACAAACATAGTAACTTTTATATCTGTACAATTCTATTATACTATTTACCAACTCCTCTCCTTTGTTCTATTGCCATGGCTTTTAATTCTGTATACATTACAGACTTTTCCTAACAATGCTACTGTTTTCACTTTAAATACTAGGTATCTTTAAAAATTTTTTTAAGTATATAATATTTTATATTTACTTGCAATTCCTGGTAGTCTTTTCTTTCTGTAGAATTAAGTTTCCACTTAGTATTATTTCCCTCAGTAAAAGGAATATCCTCTAGCATTCTGTATAGTATGGGTGTACTGGTGACAAATTCTCCCAGCTAACTTTTGTCTAAACGTGTCTATTGCATTCTCATTTTTGAAGCCTATTTTGACTGGATATAAATTCTGAGTTGACGTTTTTTCCTTTTATCATCTTAAATATGTTGTTTGGTTGTCTTCTGGTCTCTACTGTTCCAGATGAGAAGCTGCTGGTCATTCTTACAATGTTCCCTTGATGTTCAAGATTTTCTTCTTAGTTTGTGTTTTAGCAGTTTCCTTTATATTTATCTTGTTTTCAGTTTGATGAACTTCTTAGATATATAAGTTAATGTTTTTTATCAAGTTTTGGAATATTGATACTATTTCTTCAAGTATTTTTCCCCATTTATCTGTTTTCTTCTTCTTGGACACTATTACACATATGTTACTAAATTTAATATTATTTTATGTATTCCTGAAACTCTGTATGTTTTTCTTTAATTTTCTTTAGGTTTTCCTTATTATATAATTTCTTCATTTACATATATACATGTGTGTGTGTGTAGGTATAGTTTACACATTCACTTGTTTTTCTATTCTCTCCAATCTGTGGTTGAGACTATATAGTGAAATTTTAATTTCAGTTATTACATTTTCAAGTTCTAGAATTTTCATTTTTTAAATATTTTCTATTTATCTGTTGAGATTTCCTATCCATTCACTCATTAAGAGCAAATTATTCATTAATTAAAAAATATTCATAATAACTTTAAAGAAATTGTCTGTTAGTACAATTTATCTAAGTCTTTTAAAGGTTTATTTCTATTGCATGTTTTCCTTTCTTTGGCTATGTTTGGGTCACGCTTTTTTGCTCTTTGGCACATCTAGTAGTTTTTGACTGCACAGTGGACATTGTTATTAATGCAGTGGAGACATTTTGGAATTCTGTTGTATGTCTCTAAAGAGTGTTGATATTTACCTTAGTTGGTAATTTAATTGTTGGTCACTTAGAATTGTGTAAGTTCAGTTTTGTACTTTGCTAATGAGATCAGAAAAAAAGCCCTAAATATTTCCCAAGACCCCCTATTTTGATGACACTCAGTGTCAGGGCCCGGGACTGGCCAGGTCTCGGGCCCAGCTTAGGTAGGTTCCGGATGTGGACTGCTAAGCTACCTTGCTCAGGAACAGTTTCTCTTAGGTGCTTGAGGGCTATCTACTTTAGCTGGAGAGAGAGAGAGTGTCTTAGAGAGAGTAAAGCAGTCTTCTTAGAATAGATAGCTCTTAGTCTTTAGCAGAGCTTGGTAATCTTCAGCAGAGAGGTGCCGTGCTGGCGTTCTGCAGGCAGGAGAGGAGACAGAGTCAGAGTAAGCGGGTCTGTGATAGAATGAGCATGCTTCTTGACTGCTGTCTCCTCCAGACTAATATAAGGCTGATCTCGTGCCTCTCAACACCAAAGGTGTAGAGACTGCCAATTCACCAGTGCTCTCATCTTGTGAGCTCTCATGATTGTTAGGAGAGCTAAATCCCTCTCCATGCCCTTTTCACCAAGGTGTTCCATTAATGAGCTATACAGGTGTTTCTTATACCTCTCACTCCTCCTGGCCATAGGCTATACAGGCTGCTACAACTCAGACTCCAAACTCTCTCTCTTGAATTTTATAAGAAAAAACTTTTTTATTGAAAGAATTATTGACAAAGTATAATTGACAAAACATAATTATGATGACTTAGAGACTCAGCAGGTAATTTTCTTTAAAATGAACAAAGTGAGCCTATAACCTCAAGGAAAACAACAGTATTTTTCTCTTCTTTTGTCAATGATAAAATTAAACTTTAGAGTGAAAATTAGAATTTTGAAAATTGATATTCATCATGATTTTGACTGCTTCCTAATAATTAAAGGCTTTTCTGGTGACACTGGTCATGATATTAGCAAACACATTACATTTGAAATTGCACTATGAAATATGTGAACATTTGGAATGTATTTATAACTCAGTGAATTAGTATTTTCTAAATGATTTGTGCATAACATTATAAAATCATGCATGGGCAAAAGATCCACTAAAGTGCAAGACACATCTATGGATTTTAATATAAAAGTGTATGAAATTTCAATAATACAGTCTCAGATTCCATATTGAAATTAACCTTTAAGAAACTATCACTTTCAAAGAATATCCAAAATTATTTGAAAAGAGAATAGAATGGTGGTTGCTAGGGGCTGGAGAAAGGAGGCAAAGGGCAGTTGCTGTTCAATGTGAGGAAAATAACATTCTAAGCTCCTCAACTGACTGAATGGACATCCACACTCTGAGCCAAGGGGACTCCAGAGAAACTTCAAAACTGGAATCCTAGTCATGACAGGGTGGGAGGTCAGGCACCCTCATTATAACCCTCCCTCATTAACCACCTTAGATTTTCTTACCTAAGGGTTGGACAGAACCAGCCTTTTGAAAGGACTTGCTCCTCTGCTGATTTCAGTCAAGTGTCTAATGCTGTGCCTCCTTTTTGTGGCTGCACTACAACTGACCAGCATTTCTTCCTGATAAGAGGCAACTGATCATGGAGAGGTTCTGGACAGTCTAGGGAGGATGCACATTGAGGGTTTTCATCCATCGCTTCACCTTTGTTCTTTTTCTTTGAGACAGTGTCTCTCTCTGAGTCCTGTCTAGAGTGCTGTGGCATCATAGCTCACAGCAACCCCAAACTCTTGGGCTCAAGAGGTCCTCCTGCCTTCAGCCTCCTGAGTAGCTGTGACAAGTGCCTGTTACTATGCCTGGATGGTTTTTCTATTGTAGTAGAGACGGGATCTCGGGTCTCACTCTTGCTCAGGCTGGTCTTGGATTCCTGAGCTCAAGAGATTCACCTGCCTCAGTCCCCCAGAGTGCTAGGATTACAGACATGAGCCACCATGCTCAGCTCTGCTTCACCTTGTTTTTTTTTTTTTTTTAACACAGAGTCTCACTTTGTCGTCCTCGGTACAGTGCTGTGGCGTCACAGCTCATAATAACCTCCAACACTTGGATTTAAGTGATTCTCTTGCTTCAGCCTCCCGAGTAGCTGGAACTACAGGCGTCCACCACACAAACTGCTATTTTTTGTTGCAGTTTGGCCAGGGCCAGGTTCAAATCTGCCACCCTCAGTATATGGGGCCGGCGCCCTACTCAGTGAGCCACAGACACTGCCCTCTGCTTCACCTTTTGATGTGAGAGGACCAAAAACTCCGCCCCAGACTGCTAATGCTGTCACCATTTTCTGAGTGTGGATGCCGTGAAGCCACATGAAGCTCAATTGCACTTGCACAGGTTTCTCCTTTCATAAATATCCATAATCTTCTCATAGCTTATTAAGTGTGTCTATCTGGCCACCTTTCTCAGCATCTCAGGGTAAATTCCTCTCCCTGTCCAGTTACTTTCCCTTACAGTATGTTTCCAGCTTCTGGCCAGAGGCTATTGCCTCCCAGGCTGTTAGAAGAGACACCTTATAGCTGCAAACCATTATGAGAAACAAATTTATGAACCTCACCTTTCTTCAGTTGACAAATGGATATAAAGTTTCACTCATACAAGATGAACAAGTTCTAGAGATTTGCTACACAATATTGTGCCTATAGTTAGCAACACTGCATTGTACACTTAAGGATTTTTAAAGAGGGTAGATCTTATGTTAACTGGAAAAAAAAATAAGAAGAAACACAGTTACCTAAAAAGCCCATTAAAGTACTACATGCCGACTTTTATTAATTTTTTCCAACTAAAGGACATATCATAACAAACCATTTTTACTTACAACACTTTGACACTGATTGTGTGGATTTTTTTACATCAACAACCAGCTCTCCAACTTTCTGGATACCACGTGGGTGTTTTACAATTCAATTCAATTCTGATACTAGCTAGTCAGACCTGGGTAGTGTCTGACTCCACAAGTTCAAGGGCTCAATCTCATGAGACTACCTTACTTCAGATGCCAGTCACAGGTACTAGATTACTAGGCTACTCACACTTCTGTCCAATTTGGTTACAAATTTCGGGTTCCCATAACTTCTCCTCAGGTTTGATGATTTGCTAGAATCATTCACAGAACTCAAGCATGCACCTTACTTACCATCACCAGCTTATTATAAAGGAGATACCTCAGGAAAGGCCAATGGAATAGATGCATAGGGCAAGGCATGGGGGCAGGTGTACACAGAGCTTCCACACCCTCCCCGGGCACACCACCTGTACCTAGATGTGTCCACCATCTGTAAGCTCTTCAAAACCCTTCGTTTATGGGTTCTCATGAAGGTTTCCTCATACAGGAATGACTGATTAAATCATTGGCCACTGGTGATCGGCTTAATCTCTAGCCCCTCTCCCCTTCCAGCCCCTAATCATGCATTGGTCTTTCTGGTGATCAGCCCCCATCCTGAAGCTGTTCAGGGCCCCACGGTATACAAAGGACACTCTTATCACTCTGGAGATTCCAGGGGTTTTAGGAACTATGTGCCAGGAAGTGGGGACAAAGACCAAATATATATTTCTTATTGTATTAGACACAAGTTGGACGTAGAAACAGATAAGAGAATCTGCATTCCATATTTTAAACTACAAAGCAAAGAAGCAAAAAAGTAAAAATACAAAATAATAATCTTTTTCTTAGGGTGGAGATTTACTAGGAGCTCATAGCATGGATGTAAAAAAATTTCTCATGCAGAGATTAGGGTATATAAAAGCCTTAAAAACAGTAAAAAAGTTTTTATCTTCTTAG
>NW_003852396.1:9263947-9280469 GCF_000181295.1 Otolemur garnettii | reverse complement strand
GTGTGTGTGTGTGTGTGTGTGTGTGTACAAACAGAAAGAAAGAGACCCTGTAAGATGATAACAGAAGGGGTTATAAGAACCTGCTGCAAGAGTTTGCTGATAACAGAAGTGGCTACCTTTCCCTTGGAGACAGGCTTATCGCTGGGGATGTGATTTTTCCCTTGAAATATGGTTTGGGACAGGAACTGAGGCCTGAAGCTCACACCCCTATCTATCTCATCAAAACTCTTTAGGGCCATAAAAGCAAAATCCTCCGAAGCCTTTGCTCTGTAGGTCTGGTGAGTATAAAGGAGAAAAATTTACATTTCCTTTCTTTTTGCTTATCTCTTTTTAGACGTTGTGATAACAGAACCCAGATGGGGGTGCCTATTAGAGTGAGAGCTCAGAGGACTGATTTGAGCCTTTACTGAGAGATTCACTTTTTACTAATTTTGGGGGGTGGGGAATTGTAGTTATTTTCCTTAAACATGTTATTTATGTTGGCATATATGGATTTATTGAAGTAATAAGTATCTTTAAATGTCTCAATTACAATTTTTAATAGGTCAATATTTATAGATTAAAACCACACAAATAAGAGCTATTTTAGGTCATCTATACTTTTTAACAGTGTACAGAATCCTGAGACCAAAATGTTGGAGGACTTCTGCTTTCAGGGATTTTTAAAAAATTTAATGTTTATTAAGTCACAACTGTATATGTTTATGGGGTACAATGTGAAGATCTGATATATAATATGGAACACTTAAAACAAGCTGATTAACATAACCATGACCTCACTTATTTTTCTTTTCTTTTCTTTTTTTTTTAAATAGACTTTATTTTTTTTTATTTATTTTTGCAGTTTTTGGCTGGGGCTGGGTTTGAACCTGCCACCTCCAGCATATGGGACTGGTGCCCTACCCTTTTGAGCCACAGGCACCACCCAACCTCACTTATTTTTTGTGATAAGATTTTCATAATATGCTCTTAGCAGTTTTGAAATGTACCCTTGCATTGTGCGCCTTAGCGAGATCCCACCAAATGCCTTCTTTCCTCCCCCACTTGCTCTCCTTCCTCTCCTGTCCTTCTTTCTGGACTATATTTGTGTTTTATCATTTGAACGAATGTGTAAGTGATTATATATTGGTTTCATAATAGGTAATCACAAAAGAACTAAAGTCTCCATCTTTTTAATGGCTGCATAGTATTCCACAGTATACATATACCACAATTTGTTAATCCATTCATGAGTTAATGGGCCTTTAGGCTGTTTCCACCACTTGGCAATCATGAATTGGGCTTCAATGAACACTCTGGTTCAAATGTCTTTGTTGTAACAGCCTTTTGGAAAGAGGTATGAAGAATTTTAAGGAACTAAAATTGACCTACAGTTTAATCCTGCAGTTACATTAGTAGGTATCTACCCAGATGAACTAAAATCATTTTCAGGGATATTCTTGTAGCAGGAAATTTTCGGCTGGATGCCCGAGGTGTTAACAAGATGTTGCCAAGGTGTCCACTGTCAGCGCTAGAACGAGTGTTCCTAACTGCTTTGCTTCCCCTCTCTCTGCTCCATCCTCAGACTGGTTGACAGTGCTAGGGAAGCCTGGGTATTCTCACTCTACTCACACCAGAATGGGGCAGTTCTTAAAGCAGAGTTTTGTCTTTCAAGGCGTGAAAGCCCTTTGGTATGACTTTCATCTAAATTCCATACCCCATGTTTTGTTCTGCAGTTGGTCTCCAGGGTGAGTAGCAGGAGGTGTCCTGGGGTTCCAGGAAAACCTTCTTGATTTTACTGCCTGATATCAGGAAATATCCTGCTAAAGTGATGCTTGAGGCTCTGTGTCTTCATTCATGGGGGACTCCTTGCCCTTTAGAGACTTTTCTTTCCCTTGCATTGCTCTTATCAAACGGAATTTTGATGCCGGGAGCTGTCACCGGCAGCTCACCTCCTGCTCTACAGCTCGCTTCCTAAGTTTTCTGGAATACATTTTTAGGGCTAGTTCTTATTTTCTTTATTTTTGACTAAAGTGTGAGAAGGGCTAGTTCTTAATTCCTTTATTCTTGACTAAACTGTGACTTCCAGTGGAAAAGGAGTCACATCAGTCTCTGTGCTGTATCCTCTGGCACAGAACCTGGCATGTTGGGACTCCATACCTCTGTTTTGAATAAATGAATAAAGAACTGTAGGCGTATTAGAGGTTAGGAGGAACGTCTTTGGACTGCAATTTATAAGGAACTCTTCTTAGTTATTCCAGCTCAATGTTCTCGTTAAAAAGCAAGTTAGAAAAGTCCCAATAGTGAAGACTAATGACTGTGAGGGAGTGCTAATGTGCTCTAGTAAAAGGTTGCTTTTGACCTGGGGAAATGCTAAGGCACCTTTCAGACAGAATGCTAACAGCTCTGTCTGCACAAACGGCTACTCTAAAACCAAGGGGCCCTACTGTAAAATGCTTTGGGATATATGAAGGCTTTGATGAAGGTGTGTCCCTTCCACAAAAGACACAAAAGATGACATGCCAGATGTGGTCTCACACCACATGAAAAACTTCTGTAGGAAGAAGTATCCACACATGAAAACCTTCTTGCCAGTCTACACATTTCTTTCATTAGGGTTTATTGTGGTATTGACAGTTCATTCATAAGCATCTATTCAGCACCACAGACGTGTTATTGGGGATATAAAACACTGAGCAGGCACGGTCTTGGTTCTGCAGGAGCCTGGTGGGGAGCTGGGGACACAAGTCCTAGGCACAGGGTGGCTCAAACAGAAACTGTGGAACTAGAGCACAGCAGTTGGCGCTGTCGACAGAGGCAACATTCTATGGCCAAAGTCAAAGGGGACAGGGAGGCTGGGTCAACATTGTGGGGAATATTTCCAGAAAAGCTGCATTTTGATACATACCTTGAAAAAGCTAGAAGTGACAGAGAGAAGATAAATGATAGGATCTGAGGAAAGGAGTGTTGGGGAAAAGAATAAAAGCATGAAACACTACCGTGAAACTGACCAAACATTTGTTTGGCTAGCACACAGGCAGCAAGGCAGGGAAGAGGAGATTGAAGAGCCACAGGCCTTAAGGAGGCGCGGGCTGCAAGGAATCCAGATGCTGTTGGAGAGTCTTGGCCAACAGTCCCCAACTTTTTAAAGGCTGAAGCCAGATATTTTGGGGGAGTGAGGGTGGGAAGGGGCGGTGGTGGCGGTAGGTGGAGCTCAGGCAGCGATGCCTGCAGTGGGGAGCAGCCAGCCGGTGAGGACAAATGAGGCTGCTCTGTCTCCGGCAGCTCACTGCCTGCTCTGCAGCGTGCTTCCTAAGTTTTCTGGAATACACTTTTCCACAGCAGTGTGGGCGTGACATGGGGGCACAGGGTGGGGAAAGCAGAGCTTTGTGGGGCTCCAATAGGCTTTGGAGTGGTACCCATCTGTGGCCTGGGGTTGGGGACTGTGGGTCTTGACTATAAACTGAGGTATTTAGATTAGATATAACAAGTAACTGGGAGGCACTAGGTGGAAATCTTCCATGTGAAAAACAGAGTTTGAGAAGGGATTTCCTGGCAAAGACAGACAAATGGGCAAAGCTTGGGATTGCTGGAGGTTGGAGACCAACTTGGAAGCTGTAATCATTTTATAGCAGTGCTTTCCCAAAGAAATATAATGTAATCAGCTCAGTGCCTATAGCTCAAGCAGCTAAAGCGCCAGCCACATACACCAGAGCTGGTGGGTTCGAATCCAGCCTGGGCCTGGCAAACAACAATGACAACTACAACCAAAAAATAACCAGGCATTATGGTGAGTACCTGTAGTCCCAGCTACTTGGAAGGCTGAGGCAAGAGAATCACTTAAGCTCAGGAGTTGGAGGTTGCTATGAGCTGTGATACCACGGCACTCTACCCAGGGCTACAGCTTGAAGCTCTGTCTCAAAAAAAAAAAAAAAAGAAATACAATGCAATCGTTTTTGTGTTGGTAAATTTTCTCATAATAAAGGCTGAAATACTAAAGAAGAAAACATGAAATTAGTTTAAATAACATATTTATTATTGTACCCCAATTTTATCCTTATATTTAAAAATTATGACAGTTAAACGTATAATCAATATACAATTATTAATCAGATATTTTATAGCTTTTTTATACTAAATATTTGATCACACTGTGTACTTACGCTTATTTCTCATGTCAATTTAGATATTAAATTTTCATTGGAAATACTTAATCCGTGGTTGTATAGTATTGGATACAATTTACAGTTGAAAACATAGATTTACATATTTAGGTTGTTGTAAACATACTGAAACATTTCCCAATAACTGAATTGTGAAAGTTATTAAATTTAAATTAATTAAAATTAAAGAAAACAATGCAGTTCCTCCATCATACCAGCCATATGGTACGTGCTCATTTAGCCTCCTGTGGCCAGAGGCTTCTAACTGGGTGGATGATTCAGGTGTAGTAGCAGGCCCTGGGGTCCTAGCTAGTAATAGCAGATTACATGGTGGAAATTTCTAACCAGAACTGTACTTATCTTGATGCACTGAAGAGCAGAGGGAATACATTGATTTCTTTGTTCAGAGAGAAGGAAAACTGACAGTCCACAGGCTAGCCCCCTAAACTCCTTGAGGGCAGGGATACAGAATTCTGTTCACTTTGTTTTAATCCTTACCTGGCACAGAGCCTGATGCACGGTTAGTGCTTGTTAGATACTGACTGACTTAAGGAAGCCACTTTAACTTAACTCTCAAATTCCTTTCAGCCTTGTCAGAATACAATGGTTGGTTCTTATTTCTCTCTCTCTCTTTTTTTTAAGATTTGGCCTTGCTCTCGTCACCCAGGCTGGAGTAAAGTGATGCAATCATAGCTCACTACCGTCTTGAACTTCCGGATGGAAGGACGGCCTTGCTGAAATAACAGAACAAAATCTAACTCCACAATTTCTCCATACTAGCTAAGATCAATCCTTTGAGCTCTCATACCATCAGGCACCTCACAGGGGTTCTGTTTTCACATTTGAAAGTTGCTGAACAGATGGAAAAGAAATGTAAATTTTTCTCTTTTAAAACTGCCTTTGAGAGTCTGTTTTATAGACTTGAAGAGTTCCCACGTGGACAGCAGGGGGTGTGAGCTTCAGGCCTCAGTTCCTGCCCCAAACCATTTCTCAAGGGGAAATCACATCTTCAGCCTATCTCCAAGGAAAAGAAGCCACTTCTGTTGTCAGCCTGCTGCTAAGAAAAAAGAGAAGCCTGGACGCAGCCGCCTCACACAGCTGCTTCTGGTACCAACTGACAGCAATCGCTATTTCTTTCCTTTCTCTTTGTCCTGCTAAAGTCAGGGGCCTCGGTGTGGGCACTTTCTGTCCCCTTTGGGTGCCATGCTGTGTCGTCTCTCCTCTCTCTTTTCCCTTTATTGCCCCTCCCTCTCTTCCTCTCTCCCTTTCCCCCCTCTCTGTTTCTCTCCTACGAAGAAAAAATAAAGATTTTTACTTTTATATATCCTAATCTCTATGTGAGAAATTTTCCTCCATCCACACTGTGAGCTTCTTGTGAGTCTCCACCCTAATGCTGGGCTCAAATGATCCTCCTGCTTTGGCCTCCCAAAGTACTGAGATTACAGGCAGGGGCAACTGCGCCTGGCCTTGTATGAAAGTACGCGTTTACCTTCCAGTCTCTCAGCATCTGCTTGCAGAGAGAGAACATGACAGTATGTCTGATTTCAGAGGTTCTGCCCACCTCTCAGGGGCCTTGCATTAGTGAATGTGCAGAGATTCAGAACGGCAGGCAGAGCACAGCTGCAGCTGGGTGTCCTCTCCTTTTTTTCTCTTCTAGCCCTTTTTTCCTTCTTGTGTTATGCTTAATCTCTGCAATGAATGCAGAAAGTTGTCCCACAGCTTTCTAAAAATCTGAAAGCTTCTACCTCATCCTATTAATTCTGCAGAGAGCCTTGCCATTGCTACGTGAGAGGGCACTGGTAAGACCGTGACCTGCAGAAGGTCCCTCTGACTCCCAGTGACTATAAAGAGTAGGCAGGTGGCCCTGACACTTCTGCCAAGTCACTGCAATCACTCTTGGGTCCAATTAAATGATGGTCCTATACCTGGGACCAGCTCTTGGCCCTCACTAACTGGTTTCCACATAGTCCTCATGTGTGACATATATATTTTTTTACAGTATTTTTGGAGTTTTATTAAAGCACAGGTTTGGATTTACAGAATAATTGCACAGGTAGCCCACAGAATTCCATAACCCTACCTCCCTGCGCCCTCACCCCCAGCACACAGTATCCCCCATTAATATCTTGCATCAGTGTGATACGTTTGTTAAAACTAATACACTGGTATTAATACATTATTACGTATAGATAAAGTCCATAATTTACATTAGGGTTCACGGAGTGTTGTACAATCGTGTGGCTTTTGGCGAATGCATAATTTTTCACTATTACAATCTCGTACAGAAAGTTTCCACCACCTGAAACTCTCAGTGCTACATTTATTCAAGAAACTAAAAGGACAGTTACATTTCATGACAGGTAAAAATTACATGAAACTCAAATTGCAGTGTCTATAAATGAAGTGTCATTGGCATTCACACCCAATTGCTTACACATTGTGCTCTATAATAGAACTGAATAGTTGCAACAGGCACCACCTGGCCTGCAAAACTGGAAATATCTACTGTCTGGCCCTTCACAAAAAAGTTTGCTGATCCTTAGTCTAGACCATAAGTTCTGGAAAGTTCCAGTTGTCATCTCTCAGCAGTTAGGAAGGGGATTTGAGCATAGCAGGCTTCTACTCCAACCTGATTGATTTGAAATAATTGTGTCTTCTGTGAAATGTTAGCAATTATTTCCACAGCCAGCTTTCTCCTGGGTGCCCTAACACTTCTGCCAAGTCATTGCAATTAGAATGTGATAATGCTTTCTATTTTTATTTATTTATTTTTTGAGACAGAGTCTCACTTTGTCACCCTTGGTAGAATGCCTTTGCATCACAGCTTATAGCAACCTCAAACTCTTGGGCTTAAGCAATTCTCTTGCCTCAGCCTCTCAAGTAGCTGGCCTACAGGTGCCCACCACAACGCCTGGCTATTTTTTGGTTATAGTTGTCATTGTTTGGCAGGCCTGGGTTGGATTCGAACCCACCAGTACAGGTTTATAAGAATACACTTACATACATTGTTGAAACTTTGAATTACTTGATAAAGGTTGTGTTTAGTATTTTGTCTTTCTTCTTCATACTCAGTTATGTTCACCAAATGAGTAATTCCAGAACAGTTCAGACTGAAACATACAGAAACCACATATATACCCACATGAATCTTTACTAAAGGCTTCTTCAAACCCCTTTCAAATGACAATATAATCAGTAACATATCATTTAAAATAGAAGTCTTGACACAAGGCTTGTTTTTCTAACTCCCAGGTATTAGACTTTAATTGAAGAGATAAAGTTTCTTGTATATTATTTCCCATTTGGTTTTATAATTTAAGGTTCTGTTTTGATTTCTTAGAGAATAATTTATGACAATTTTGTTTTTTAAAACAAATTTTGGATAAAACAAATTATTATTTTTTTTTATTGAATGGTAACTATGTACATTAATGCACTTCTGGGGTACAGTGTGGGGTTTTCACATGCAATCCGGATAAAACAAATTATTAACTGTGGTGTTAAGACATCTAAATTGAATGCTAGAAGTAAGGTAAAAATGAAATGTTGAATCAGCACTAGTTAGGTTAGAAAAGCTTAGTCATCAGGATAGAATTTGTGACCACTATTAAACATACAGAGGGAGAAGGCCGGCACGGTGGCACCTGTAATCCTAGTATTCCGGGAGGCCCAGGTGGTTGGATCACTGGAGCTCAGGAATTTGAGACCAGCCTGAGCAAGAATGAAACCTGTCTCTGTCTCTACTAAAAAATAGAACAACTAACCAGGCATAGTGGTGGGAGCCTATCGTCCCAGTTACTTGGAAGGCTGAGGCAGGAGAATGGCTTGAGGCCAGGAGTTTGAGGTTTCTGTAAACTCTTTAGCCATGGAATGCTACCCAGGGTGATAGAGTAAGACTCTGTCTCAAAAAATATATATATAACATAAAAAGTATATATTTATATAAAAATATACAAATACATATTTAGGGAGAAGAGTACATATACAGCACAGAGTAAATGATAAATTAATTTCATTTTTCTAAAGATGTTTATTGTAGGTTAAGTTAAATTAAATTAATTCCTAAATTAAAATAGGCATTATCTTATGCATGGTGGCTCATACCTATAATCCTAGTACTCTAGGAGGCCAAGGCAGGTGGATCGCTTAAGCTTAAGAGTTTGAGACCAGCCTGAGCAAGAGTGAGACTCCCATCTCTATTAAAAATAGAAAATCTAGCTGGGTATCATGGCAGGTGCCTATAATCCCAGCTACTCAGAAGGCTGAGGCAAGCGGATCTCTTGAGCCCAAGAATTTGAGGTTGCTGTGAGCGCTGACATCATGGCACTCTACCCAAGAAGACCACAGAGTGAAACTCTGTCAAAAAAAAAAAAAAAAAAAAAGGTGGAGCTGGAAAATGGTCTTCTTAGCAAAGTATCACAAGAATGGAAGAAAAAGTATCCAATGTACACAGCCCTATTATGAAACTAATTTATAGCTTTCATACGAAAGCTATAACCTAATTGTAGCCTAAGAATATGGGGAGGGGGAATGGGTGGAGGGAGGGTGATTAGAGGGATCACTTCTGTGGTTTATCTTACAAGGGTACAAGTGAATCTTTCTAAGAGTAGAATATAAACGTCTTAACACAATAACTAAGAAAGTGATATAAAGGCTATGTTAACCAGTTTGATGAAAACATTTCAAATTATATATGAAAACACCACACTGTACCCCATGATTACATTAATGTACACAGCTATCATTTAATAAAAAAAAAAAAAAAAAGGCTTTGCTTGGCTGGTATCACAGGCCTTCTCCATGGGTCATCTCAACTGGGACACACTAAGGTGCCTCCTGGCTCAGGGAAATCTCGGCTGAGCTTCCAGAGGGTTAGCTCATCCTGCCTCTCCTCTTCAACATGCCCAGAAATGGGACAAATGGGACATATTCTTGGTTTTTCTAACAAAACTGAGAGAGAAAGATGAGAGAACAAGAGGACAGAGGGAAAGAAGAAAAGAATGAAAGAAGGCAGGAAGGCAGGAAGGCGCAGGCCAGCTGAGTTCATTGAGCCAGAGTAGTTTCTGAGCCAGAAATTCCCAGACTGTCCGGAGATTGAACTCACTGAGTAGCTGCTCAGCCCCAAGATCAACCCTTCCCATAAATCTGGTCTGGGCTCCGGGCTCTGTACATAGTAATTTAGAACTGTCTCTTGTCAGATTTGGACTGTGGGCACTGGGCCAATTCTTAGCCATGTTTGAAACAGTCCAATTCTGATTTTAATTTCTTCCCACCGCCTCTGACTGCATGCAAATTCCTATTTTTCTTTAAACTCAGCTCAAATGCCAACTATTCTGTGATTCCCTGATTTCAAAGCTCACCCTAGGCCTTTGATACCCTTCTAGACTGACACTCTGGGTCATGAAGCTCTGATAACTCTTCCACTGCCCATCTTCTCCTCTCCTTTGATAAGCCAGGCTGGCCTCTTCCCCTCTCCTCAGGGAGAAAGGTGCCGACCAGATTATCTGATTAATGCATCCACTCTTAGGTACTGTGGGGAGGATATAGGAGGGGCTTCAGATAACAACACTGGATGGAAGGCGTCTGCCTCAGTCGAGAGAAGCAGTGGGAAGGGAAGCAGTCACATTCCTGCCCTGCTGGGCAGCCACATCACATACATTCTCACATGAAAATCAATTTGGCAAAGACAGGATTCTTTCCCAGCTGGGTCTTGCCCAGACCACACAGAGCAACAATATATTTGTACTATGGCTATATGCATTAAGGGTGAGGGCGGTCTCTAAACACTGTAGCTCTCACCTTAGAGAATGTGGGGATAAGGTAGTTCTGTGTGTGTGTATGTGTGTGCACCTGTGTAAGTGTGTATACACACTCATACAGTCAGAGGTGTGTTCCAAATTTTGTGGGCTGAAGCAGAAGGACTAATGGGCTTATATATTTTGTAAAAGATTCTTTGGTATTTCTAAATTCTGTTCTGACTGCCTTAAAACATGATCAGATCTGTTTCTCTCATTCATTCATACAGTGAATAGGTCACAGTGTGCTGCCCAGCAGAGATGAACAGAACAGTCCCTGCCCTCTAGGTACCTATGGCCCTGCCTGTTTCCATGTTAATTATTTATGAGTTTGTTCAGTTCTCTCCTGTCCTGCCTCTACCCCATTCCTATCCAGGGAGGACTCTGAAACATGCTCTCCCCTGCCTTGTAAATTAATAAACTTTTTGGAGGGAATAGTTTTAGGTTTATAGAAAAATTGAGCAAAAAGTATAGAGTTCCTGGGGTGGCGCCTGTGGTTCAAAAGAGTAGGGTGCTGGCTCCATATGCCAGGGTTGGCAGGTTCAAACCCAGCCCTGGCCAAAAAAAAAAAAAAAAAAGTATAGAGTTCTCATATGCTCCTTCATTCTCTACCCAGCTTCTCCTGTTATAAATATGTCACATTAGTGTGGCACATTTGTTGTAAGTGATGAGTCACTATTGATGCATTATTATTAACTAAAGCCTACAGTTTACATTAAGCTTCATTCTTTATACTGTACATTCTGTGGGTTTTGTCCAATGTGTAACATATTCACCCATACAGGAGCATACAGAATGTGTCACTGCCTTAGAAATGTGTCTGCAGTCCCTTTGTTCTCTGGCTCTGCCTCTATGTCTCCTCTGCCCACTCAATGACAAGGTGGGTGTCTCCTCATTTGGATTGAAATCAAAGTCTAGCATATATGTAGGTTACTTCGCCCCACCCTGGGATCTTGGCTGACTTGTCACCCAGACACCAAACTTGACAAGAAATCCACCCTGTCTACCCAGTGGAAAGTTCCAAGAGGAGATGAGAAGCCGTGTCTCTAGGTTCAGAAAGTTACAAAGAAATCTAGCCCACTAACAGGGCAATTTACTTTCCTGCTGAGTTGCCTCAGGGAATTTCCCAAGAAATGCCTGGATTTTAGAAATGGCCTTTCTTTAATCTTCATGACTCATTGTACCTGAATGAGCCCAAGTCCTTTAATGGAGCGTTTTGCGATTATAATTTTAGTGGTGCTACGTTGTGTTTAAGAAATTAATGACTTATGGATGTGCAGGGTACATGAAGCAATGCAGGGGCCAGTTTGGTGAGCACCAAAGCTGAGACGTCAACCTGACTTAGAAGCCGCACGTTTCCCAGTGAGGCCACACTCACTGCGGAATGTTGGGCACTGGGAAACCTGTGAACCCCACAGATTTATTTTATCTTTTTTATTTTATTATTTTGTCTTTAAAGTCATTCTTCCGGGAAAGCAGCAGCAGCAAGGCAGGTGGCAGTCATTTCAATGTGCAAGATAGTATCTGAATTTGCTAGCCAGAGGTTCTTTTGGGGACGCGAGGGTGAAGCCCTCCTCAGATGGCGTTGGTGTTGGGAAGGCAAGAATAAAGTGAGATTCCTGGTGGTCTGCAGGGCTCTCTTGGTGGTGCTCAAGGAGCCCAGCACTGTCCTTGTCTTCTTTTCCAAGAGCTCTTGTGATGGTGCTCCTCCCCCATTCCAGACCCCAGTGACTACAATCTGATCCCCTCTGGGTGCCTATTCTCTACCCCCAAACATCAGCAACTCTACTACCCCAACTCTCAGCAGCAGGTACTGCCCCCATCATGCAACTCGTCAGACCAATTGCAACTGTCTCCTTACATGCCCACTGGATGATAAGCTCCTTACTCATTAAGGTCTTCTCAGCCTTTATAGCAAAGCTGGGCAAAGAACACAGGGAAGCTGAATAAATGACTGGGCTGAATCGTCACAGTAGCTCTGTGTCTCCATCAGTGGCACCTCTGTGTTGTAAAACAAAAGTCTCACACTATTCTAACTTTTTCCCCCTTTAGCATGTGCTCATTCTAGTTGGTCTCCAAGTCCTATCAATTTTAATCTTCTGAAATCCTCCTCATTTCTGGTTCCCTACCTAGGTTGCAAGTCTGATGATTTTATGTTAGGGTTGGAGGATAAGTTACAGGATGTCTTCTTACATTTTAATTTCAGAAAAACAGCCAATAATTTTTCTTTCTTTCTTTCTTTCTTTTCTTTTTTTTTTTTTTTGCAGTTTTTGGCCAGGGCTGGGTTTGAACCCACCACCTCCAGCATATGGGGCCAGCACCCTACTCCTTTGAGCCACAGGTGCCACCCCGGCTAATAATTTTTTAGTATAAATATGTCCCAAATATTGCATGGGACATACTTCTGCTGAAAAATTATTTGGTATTTACTGAATTTTGAATGTAATTGCATAGTCCTATATTTTAAAAAATTACAAAATTATGTAACATAAAATTTACTTCTTAAATCATTTTTAAGTGTACACTTCAGTGGCACTAAGTACATTCACAATGCTGAGCAACTATAAGCAGTATCCTTTTGCAAATGTTTTCATCATCCTAAACAGAAACTCTATACTCATTAAAAAGTAACTTCTCACTCTGCTCTCTTTCCATCCTCTACTAACATCTGCTGTTTTCTGTCTATATGAGTTTGCCTCTTCCAGGTACTTTATATAAATCGAGTCACACGGTATCTGTCCTTTTGTGTCTGGCTGATTTAATTTAGCATAATGTTTTCAAGGTTCATTTATATATCAGAATTTTATTCCTTTTAAAGCCTGAATAATAAATATCCCATTATATAATGTATATACCACATTTTCTTTATTCGTTCATCTATTTGTGGACATTTGGAGTATTTACATCATTTGACTATTGTGAATATGGCTGCAATGATTATTGGCATACAAGTATCTGAGTTCCTGCTTTCAATTTCTTTGCTTCTATGATAAATATATTTTACTTTAAATCAGGAACATTTCAGGAAAATGGCAGCCATTATTAATTTCCTATCCAGACAAAATACTTAATGAAAGAGATAAAAGATTGCTAAAAGGAGAACAACAAATCACCGATGAAAGAACTCACCAATGATACAAATGGCAAAATATCCCCTGCTCATGGATTGGTAGAATCAACATCATTAAATGTCTATCTAGCCTGCCCAAAGTGATTTACAAATTCAATGCAATCCCCATCAAAATTTCAGCATTACATTTCACAGATCTAGGAAAAAATAATCCTAAGCTTTCATTTGGAACCAACAAAGATTATAAACAGCCAAAACAAACTTAAGCAAAAAAGAACAAATCTGGAGGCATATTATCAGACTTCAAACTATACTACAAAGCTATAGTAACCAAAACAGCATGGTACTGGTATAAAAATAGAGACATAGACAAATGCAATGGAATAAAGAACCCCCCCAAAAACCATCTACCTACAACCAACTTATCTCTGACAAATCAGATAACAATATACACTGGGGGAAAAGAAGCCCTAGTCAGTAAATGATGCTGGGAAAGTTGGATAGCCACAGACAGAAAAACAAAATAGAACCCCTACCTCTTCACCATATAAAAAAATTAATTCAAGATGGAAAAAGACTCAAATGTAAGACATGAAACCACACAAATTTTAGAAGAAAACATAGGGAAAACTCTCCTAGATATTGGCCTGAGCAAAGAATTTATGAGTAAGACCCCAAAGGCAAATATAGCAAAAACAACAACAAAGTAAACAAATGGGACTTAATAAATTAAAATCTTCTGCATAACAAAGGACACAATCAATAGAGTGAATTGACAACCTACCAGATGGGAGAAAATATTTACAAACTATGCTCCAATGAAGAACTAATATCTGGAGTCTACAAAGAACTCCAACAAATCAGCAAGGAAAAAATAAACAACCACATAAAGAAGTGGGCAAAAGACATGATCAGAAGTTTTTTGAAAGAGATAGACAAATGGCCAACAAACATATGAAAAAATGCTCTGCCTCAGGGAAATGCAAATTAAAACCACAATGATATACCACCTTACCCTGTAAGAATGGCCATTATTAAAAAGTCAAAAAAAGCCAACAGGTGCTGGTGTGGCTGCAGAGAGAAAGGAGCACTTATATACTGTTGGTGGGATTCAAAATTAGTACAACCTCTATGGCAAATGGTGTGGAGAGTTCTCAAAATATAAATGGGACTTAATAAAATTAAATGTAGAACTATTATTCAATCTAGCAATCCCACTGCTGGGTATCTATCCAAAGGGAATGAAATCATTTAATAAAAAAGGCAACTGCATTCAAATATTTATTGCAGCACAATTTACAATAGCAAAGATGTGGAATCAAACTTTAATTCATCAGTGAATAAAGAAAATGTGATACTACATGGAGTACTACTCAGCCATGAACAGGAATGAAATAATGTCATTTGCAACAATGCAGAAGGAACTAGAAACTATTATATTGAGTGAAGTATCTCAGGAATGTAAAAACAAGCACCACATGTTCTCACTAATAAGTGGGAGATAGAAGATGGGTACACATGTGAACGAAGTGATATAAAGGACAAGAGAAAGCAAGAAGGAAGGAAGATGAGAGGGGCTGTGGGGCATAAAACCTGCCCACTGGGTATAAAGTGCACTATTGTGGTGATGAGCACACCAAAAGTGCTGACTTGGGCATTATAGAAAGTATCCGTGTAACAAAAACACTTGTACCCCTTCAATTAATATTTTGAAATTAAAAAATTTTTAAATTTTTAAAAGATAAAATAGATGTTAATAGTTTGCCATACAGTCATCCCCCTTTACCTGCAGAAGTTACATTTTAAGACCTCAATGCCTGAAACTGTGGCTAGTAGCCTACAAATACTATGAATTTTCCTATACATAGTTATCTAAAATAAAGTTCAATTTATAAGTCAGGGACAGTAAGAGATTATCAGTGATCTCTAACTTTCCTATTTACTCAACTGCACTTTCCAAGATTCCATGTCAGCTCCCTCGTTCCTTTTTTGTCCTGTGATGTCCCTTTCCCCTCCTTCCCTCCATGTTCCCCATTCTGTTCCCTTCTCAGCTATTGGAAACGGGTCATAGAAACAAGTAATCTCCTACCAATAATGCATTTCTTAATCCGAATCTTTGATGTCATTTAATCTGATAAGGAAAGAAATCTCTTCCCAGCAGAATTTTAATGATGTTATAACTTTATTTATTGCCATGGGTTTCATTTTAACAAACACCAAACTTACAGAAATTTACCAGCCAATAATTTTCATCACAGGAAGTGACTTTCAGTATGTGCTAATATTCACTTGAGTATCTCAGAATATACTCGTGGTTATTACAAGAAAACTCTCATAGCCTGGATAAACCTAGAGGACTTTATAATAAATGAAATAAGCATGTCATAGAGGGAGAAATAATGCATGACCTTGTTTATATGAGATATCAAAACAGTTGCACTCATCGAAATAGAGAGAGGAGTGCTGGTTCCCAGGGGCTAAGGGAAAAGGGAAACAGAAAGTGCTTTTTAATGGGGTTAAAGTTCCAGATATACAAGATTACTGAAGATGTTCTAGAGATCTACTGGACATCAAATGCCCACAGTTAACCACACTGTATATTGTGTATGCACTTAAAGATTTGTTAAGAGCGTAGATCTCATGTTAAATGTTCTTAGAAGCACAGGGCTATGTGGACTTAGGGTCATTTTGTGGTTTAGTTTCATTCCTGTCTGTAAGCAGATGATAAAGTCATAATTCAAGTCTCAGAAGGAACAGAGGCTCTAGAGCAGTGGTTCTCAACATTCTTAATGCCGTGATGTATTTTCATTGTTACCAAGGGGTCGCCACCCACAGGTTGAGAATCGCTGCTCTAGAGCCACAAATATCAGCTACATTTGTAATTTTAAGTCTTCTAGTAGTCACATTAAATAAATTAAAAGAAGCAGGTAAGGTTAATTTTGTTAGTATTTTTTCTTTAACACAATAAAGCTAAAATATTATCATTTCCATATGTAATCAGCATAAAATTATCAAGATATTTTCTATCCGCTTTTCATGCTGGGCCTTTGGACTTTACACTCACAGCCCATCTCAATTCAGACCAGCCACATTTCCAGTGTTCCGTAGCCACCTGTGATCAGGGGTGACCATATTGGACACAACAGCTCTACAGCTTGTCTTTCTAGATTCCACAGAGGAGCTATGGTCAAGAATCTAAGAAACTGAAGCTCAGACCTCAGACATTTCCTAGCTACTTTTTGGGCTTGTTTTAATGACATTTATTTGATGACATATAATACACAGGCAGAGAAGAGCACAAATCAGGAGTGTGCCGCTTGAATTTTCACAAATATTCTTGTGTAATCAGCTCTGAGATGAAGAAACAGAATGTTCCTCAAAGCCCACAAGAGTCTCTCAAGTTCACTCCTGGTTCATTCCATCCTCTTCCCATTGGGTGCCTATCATGTCTCCTAATATGATAGATTTGTTTCCTTCTCTCATAGGGTGATCATCCTGTCTCCTGATGCTATAGA
>NW_003852396.1:9228229-9263394 GCF_000181295.1 Otolemur garnettii | reverse complement strand
GATCATCCTGTCTCCTGATGCTATAGAATTGTTTCCTCTTCCCATAGGGCGATCATTCTGTCTCCTAACACTATAGATTTATTTCCTCCTCTCATAGGGTGATCATCCAGTTTCCTAACACTATAAATTTGTTTCCTCTTCCCATAGGGTGACCATCTTGTCTCCTGATGCTATAGATTTATTTCCTCCTCTCATAGGGTGACCATCCTGTCTCCTAACACTATAAATTTGTTTCCTTTTCCCATAGGGCGATCATCCTGTCTCCTAACACTATAGATTTATTTCCTCCTCCCACTAGGGTGCCAACTCTTAACACCGTAGAGTTGCTTCACTTGTTTGTGAGCCTTCTGTAATGAGAACTTACACTCCGTTTTGTTGCTGGGTTTTCTGTGCTCAACATTATGCTGTTGCTGAACATGTTCTATTACCTTGACACATTTTGTCATATGTCTACCTCCGCCTTTTACCCACTGTGTAGTTCAAGAGTATTTGGGTTATTTCTGGTATGCTAAGAATTTTTTTTTTGAGACAGTCTCACTCTGTTGCCCCAGTCTAGAGTGCAGTAGCATCATCATAGCTCATAGTAACCTCAAATTTCTGGGTTCAAGCAATCCTCCTGCCTCAGCCTCCTAAGTAGCTGGGACTACAGACTCCTGCCAAGATGCCCAACTAATTTTTCTATTTTTAGTAGAGATGGAATCTTGCTTTGGCTGGGGCTGGTCTTGATCTCCTGAGCCTCCCCCACTACCTGGCCTTGCTATGAATATTCTTATGTGTGACTTTTGGGGACATAGGGATGTGTTTCTGTTGAGTATATCTTGATTGCTTTCAAGACGAAAGCCGCTGTCAGTTCTTTCTTTTCCCTCAGTGTTTAAAACTGCAGAGTTAGTCTTTATTAAAGTGATGGCAGCAACATTCATCATAGTTTTTATAGACAGTGATTATGTCTGTCATGTCCTATATCTCTTCTTTCTGTTTTATAAGTAGTCAACTTTTTAGAAATTTATCAATTTTATTTAAAAGGAATTGCTGACAAAGATTCACAGTAATAATTTGAATGAGTAAGAAAATATAGTTAACCCTACTGTAATACTATTAAAATAATTCTAGGACATAGGTTTATTTAACAGAACAAAGCTCTTAGATGCTGTCATTTATGTGAAAACTGTGTTTTACTTTTATAAGTACCCAGTGAGATAATTAACAATATTCGATCACTTCTTTTCTTTTCCAAATATAGTAGAACCTCTGTAAGTTGACCACCCAGGGAACTGTAACAAACTGGTCAGCATAAGGAACGAGGCCTACGGTTCTGATACATATATGTGATGCATGTCTGGTCTATGAAAATTAGGTCAACTTAAGGAGGTGGTCAATGTAGGGAGGTGGTCATCTATGGAGGTTCTACTTTATATATAAAAAAAATACCAATTAAAAATTAACATATCTTTTCTTTAAATGTTTTTATAGATGCAATGTCAATATTTTTATTCAATAGTGGTGTGATTTAAGAGACTTTTTTTCATTCCCGCAACAATCCACCGAAAGAGAACTCATCGTCTATAGACCCATAATGCAAATGAAGAGTTCAGAAATGCAGCAACCGGTGTTTCTAAAATGCAAAGCAGATAAAATTCTTATAAGGTACGTGCAAAGAGCTCTATTAAGCAGATGGACACAGAACCAGAACATTTGATGATTTTAGTGGAGAAGCCAATGAACTCCAGATGCTTCCAAATGAACTTGAACTCTACTTTTCCAGAGCTTTGCATTCTGCTTTTCCAGTTTCACTAATGACACAAATATGATTCAATTCTGAATATTATCAATGAAATATTCATTATACCCAGGGTATAGCATGAAACAAACTTGTCTGGAATTTCAAATCCACCCAAGTCTGGCTATAACCAATACTTTTGTGGGGTCTATTTGCCAGCAAGCTGGTGGCCTTGGCCATCTTTGGATTATACTGCTTGAATAAGGAACCCAAGGCTTGCATTATTTTGCCAATGTCACTTGTCCAGTCAAGCCAATCTTTTCAGTTCAAGATGGGAGAGCATTGCCACCATTTACTTCAATCCCCTGCTGACTGGTTATTACAGTAGCTCTTCAGTCTGATAAAACCTACAGTCACAGACGTGGATCTATCATTATTTCTAGTCAGTGCTTTGAGGTAACCCAGTAGGTCAGCAAAAAATTTACAGCCCCTTGGAGCACACAGAGGGCTACAATGTGAGGGACTTCTATCTCCTTCGTCACATCTTCAGCGAGATGCTCGGTCCTGTCCATAATTAGTCCATGAGAAATAAACACCTTTTCCAAATATTTGCCATATGATAAGGTATACAAAATAAACCTAGATCATAACCTGGTTCTTCATCACTAATGCTTTGGAGGCTTTAGGTCACTACAATGGACTTTTATTTCTTATTTTTATATGAGATCTATCAGCAGTTTTGTTTGTTTTTTAAATTAATTTTTTGTTTTTATCTAATTTTTTTGTTTTTTTTTAGGTTTTTTGGTTTTTATTGGCAGTTTTTATAAGACTTCATTAAGTAGGATTGCTGAGAAGGGGTTAGTTCAGTTTATAATACTACCATGTAAATTTTAAAACTGCTTTCTTCATTAAGTAAAATAAAGACGCTTCTTCATAAGTACAATTCACATGACTTGAAACACTTCAGCAGCATGGCCTCAGGTTATAAGGCAAATCTTTGGCTTCTCAGGCATCTTTCAAAATGAATATAGATGGATAGAGCTTAACAGTTCTAGGTAATTCCAGTGACCTGATTCTACCTGTCATTTAGAGAGGAGAGCACTTTTACAACTTAGATCCTTATCTGATAATGAGTTCCTCTGTCTTTCTGAGGCACAGGAGCCAGAGGACTAAGTCTATGGGTGAACACAGGCTGAGCAGGCATTACTTAGAGTCTGCTGATTAAGGCCATGTTAAAGCAGAAACCAATTTATTGGCATGTCTAGCAATTCAACAGACCCTGTAATCCAAACCCTTGGCCAGTGACAAGGGACCTGACACAGGAATGTGGCCAGGTGTTTGAGGTATGGCAAGCTGGAGTGTGGACCCTTTTCACACATGGCTTGAGGTCATGGTAGGTATGGCTTGGGCCCTGGGCACTTGACATGCATACGACCATATTTCTAGCATTCTTTTTATTAAAAAAATGTTTTTAAGTGGCTATTATGCTGTTGGTAATAGTAATTCAACAGATTCCAGCCCATTGTTAGTGAACTCCTGCTGTTTTCCAGTTACTGTGCAATGGAGGGGGCATGCTGAGATCGGATTTCTCCACTGACCTCAGAAAACCCAAAGTTGCCTTTGCCCTCACAGATGGGCAGAGACAAACAAAAAGAAGTTGCTGAAGTAAAATGTTTCTCCCAGAAGACAAGAGTTCCAGGTTACTCCTGTGATCCTTTCAACAGCCTGATGAAATGAAGTGTTATTTCCATTTTACAACTGAAGAGACCCTGAGACACACCTGATGCCAGGAGCTGTGTGTTAGTCCATTTACACTGCTATAAAGAAAATGCCTGAGGCTGGGTAATTTATTTTAAAAATACGTGTATCTAGCTCATAATTCTGCAGGCTGAACAAGAAGCATTGCATCCAGTATCTGCTTCTGGTGAGGGCGTAAGGGAGTTTCCAATCAAAGTGGAAGGTGAAGTGGTCACAAGGTGAGAGCAGGAGCAAGAGAGCAGGGAGGTCGGGCCAGGCGCCTTTAAACAGCCAGCTCTCCTGTGAACTAATAAAGGGAAAACGCATTCATTATGGCAGGGAGGACACCAACCCATTTACAAGGGATCTGTCCTCAAAACCTTGCCCCAAAACCTCCCACCAGGCCCCACCTCCAAGCCTGGGGATCAGATTTCAATTTGAGATTTGGAGGGGCCAAACATCCAAACCATACCAGTTACAAGCTCTAATAACTCCAGGCATAGGGCAAGTAACAAAAGTGAGACAAGTAAGTCCGGTGTAAGATCACAGGAATTGGTGGGGATGGTAGGAACCTGGAGCACACGTGCTTTATCTGAAGACGTTCAAAGTCAAACAAACTAAAATAAATACAGCCTTGAAGGGCGAACAAAACAAGACTGTAGGCCAGATGGGGCACCGGGTTCTGCTGTTTGCTCCAAATTCTGAGGATGGGAAAAAATGTCAGGTTCCCTGACTCCTCCAGCTCTCATCACTCTTGCTTCTTCACCCTTGAAGAAAGAAATGGGGACAAAAACATCAAAACCATTTTTAGATCAAGAGCTGTGTATGATGGCCTACATTTGTAATCGCAGTGTCTCAGGAGGCAGAAGATGGGTCCTAGGATTGCCTTGAGGCTAGGCATTCAAGACCATCCTGGGTAACATAGTGATAGTGAGACCCCATCTTAAAAAAAAAAAAAAGAAAGAAAGAAAAGAAAAAGTATTAGATGGGCACGGTGACCTGTGCCTGTAATCTCACCTACTTGGGAGGCTAAAGCAGAAGGATTGCTTGAGACCAGGAGATTGAGGCTATGGTAAGCAATGATTGTACTATTGCACTACAACTTGGGTAACAGAGCAAGACCCTCTAAAACACAAAACAAAACCATTTTAGATCATCAACAATACCCCTCTCACTTCAATAGACTGTGACGTATGTTACACATTTTGTTACCAAAATCATATAGCTTGGGATTTAAAAGATCCATCCATGCACTACAACAGAAATTATGGAAATTCAAAATTATAGAAGAATTTTATAATATGCTAGAAGCAGCATTGCAATAGGGGAAAGAATCACTCTTCAATCAGTATTTTAGGGAAATTGGATAGTATCAGGGAATGAACTCAGAGTTGTACAGTAGAATAGATTCTTGATGAGTCTACGAATGAACTACTTTAAAATAGTTCAAAAAGGAGCTTGAAGCAACCAAATCAGCATAATCAAATACTGTTGAAGACTGCCACAGGACAGCTTGAATGTCAGGGTCACTGTGTTGGGTGACTCCAGAGGGCCACATTCAGGTATAGAAATCTGTGAGAGCTATAACATCCATATTAAATCTGTAAAGCTATGAAATACATATCAAAAAGAAAAGGAATAATTTGGGAAAATATGTGTCTAAAGAAGTGTAAAGACTTGATAGAAATACGTATATGTAATTTTTTCACTTTAAATTTAATAGCAGATGAATATTTTTTGCTGACTGAAAAAACATAGTATGTCATCATATAAAATGTCCATTCTTGCTAGTAATTAAAAATAAGTAAATAAAAACAACTCACGGGGATGACTCCAACAGCCCTATCTCCTTTCTCCTAGCTTCACTGTGCTGTTACTCAGGTATTCAGCCTCCTTCGTGGGGCCAGGTGCCTTTGGAAGGGGAGACGCTCTCAGTCTCCCTGGGACAGAAAGGAAAGAACCAGACTTCTTAAGGAAGCCATTAAGTCATTGCATCTCGTTCTTCAAAATTCACAATTTGCTTCTATAGCAATAGAGTTGATGTCTTGACATACAGCTACCTGCCAACATAGCATTTCCCAAGCTTCTTTAAGTTAGGAGGCGCTGTGACTAAGTGCAATGGAAATGCTGTGTGCAGTGTCTGGAGTAAGCCGGTAGAGGAGAATCATGTGACGGGTCTTCCTTTCTCATGCCTTCCTCCCTACTTCCAGAAATGAACCTGTGATAGTGAGACCCACAGCAGCCATCTCAGAGCACAAGAGAGTGGCAAAGGAAAATCTCTAACTAGTCTGGATTTTGAATAACATACCAGCCCTGGGCGACTGACCCAAATGTTTTTATGAGAGAGAAATAAGCTTTTGCACAGATTAAAAAAAATAAAATAAAACTCAGAGGTACCATTATATCTCCATGAAAATAACAGAACCAGTGATAAAATCCAATGACGACAAGTCTGAGAAGAAATAGGTTGGTGAGAAATTGTGTATCAGCCCAGTCCCTTTGAAGGTCATTGCAGCAATTGCCCTCAGGGCTATAAAGGTATTTGTATGTTTTAATCAGACAATTCCTGCTGCTATAAGAAAAAATTTACTTTTTAATGTAAAAATTCAAAGAAAATTGTATGATCACATACACAGCTATTAAGAATGACGGTAATATAAAGGCAAATGAATAAAAATGTGTACAGCTGCTACAAATTTACAAAAGTACGGCAACCGGACTTAGGTTTCTGAAGAAAATTTATAAAAGTAAAGTGAAAGACAGACTGTGAAACAGTGCTCTTTGCTGACTACTGTGCCATAAATCTATGTATGTAAATTGAGAGACGATAGGGTTTTTAAATGATATAAAGCATGACTTCAGTTTGTAGATCTATTACTAGTTACCAGGAGGCCTCCTATTCTTGGAAACAGAGAAAAAAGCCATTGTCATGAATGTGTAGATAAATGCACAGGTATTTTCAATGTGGTGAGTGCTACCAAAATAAATGTAATAGCTAGAATGTAGGAAGTGATTAATATGTGACAAGCATTATCCTAAGTATTTTACATGTATCTCTAGTAACTATCCTGATAAACCTGTAAGGCTGAAACTATCATTATTCCATTTTACAGATGAGGAAACTAAGATTTGTGAGGTCAGGTTCTGTGCCCCAGGTTTCATGACTATGATAGAGATAAGCCTAAAATTCCTGGGAGTTCTAAGGTGGAGAAGCTAACTCAGGCTGGGAAGGACTGGAGGTATTTCCAGAGATGGAGAAACTGGCTCTGAGTCAGGCAGGCAGGAGGTAGATGGGGCAAGGGCATTCCCAGCAGAGGAATCAGGTGAGTTAAAGCAAAGGGTTGAGTAAGATTACATAATCTTTCATGGGGAGAGTGGCAATCTTCAGGTGTATCCAGGGATGGACATGGCATGCTGAAAACTCTGAACTTAGCTTGGTCAAATTTAGCCTTAATGGCAAAAGGGAGAAAAACTAGCATTTATTGTTGTTCACTGCCATGTGGTAAATCCTATCTTAGATGCTTGACATGGTTTATTTTCATAAGTTTTCTTTTTTCTGTAGTTTCCTTTGTTCATAAGGAATAGGAATCACAGGCTATTTTAATTGGGCAGAAATTTCATAGACAACCTATCCTATTTTGTACTGACACTATAAAGAAGACATTACCAGGCCAGGCACAGGGGCTCACGTCTGTAATCCTAACACTTTGGGAGGCCGAGGCAGGTGGATCGCTTGAGCTCAGGAGTCCCAGACCAGCTTGAGAAAGAGCAAGACCCCATCTCTATTAAAAATAGAAAAATTAGTTGGGCATTATGGCAGGTACCTACTCAGCTACTCAGGAGGTTGAGGCATGAGGATCTCTTGAGCCCAAGAGTTTGAGGTTGTTGTGAGCTAAGATGATGCCACAGCACAACTCTATCCAGGGCAACAGAGTGAGACTCTGTCTCAAAAAAAAAAAAAAAAAGTAAGATGCCACCAGAATTAATACTATGAAAAGGTATTATCTTTAATGAGAAAATGATGAGACTACTATCCATGCATTATTTATACTAGGCAAAGCTTTCTAAGTATTGTACATATTATTCACCTTTAAATGACAGAACCTGTGAACCAGATACCAATTTATTAGAAGCACAAATTATCTCAGTCTTGTCTTATAATTGTATTTTAAGGAAAAATAAGCAAAAGACAAGAAAACAATTGATATTAAGGACATGCTAAGAGAAAAACAACTTCTAGGTCAAGTGCTGAGATTAGTAAACATTCATCCCAGGTCTCTGTCTCTATCCTACAGAGCATGCAATGAGGCCTGGCATCTAAAGATTACTTACTGGCCCTGCAGGGTGAGTTATCAAGTAAGTTCTTTACGCTATACTGATAAGGCAGTGATATTTAACAGACACCATACAGTGATTTTTTTCAAATAAGGGATTCATTCATTCATTTAACATTTACTGTGTGCATAATAACTCTGTACTGGGTCTTCCTAGGAGCTGAGGTTTCCTTCAGAAGAAGGACGTTCTTCAGTTAAGACATTGTATGGAGTTTGTCAGGCCGAAGAGCCCAAAGAAAATGCAGTCCAGGCTGGGAAAACTCTAAGCCCCAGGCTGAATGGCTCCTAAGCTGTCATG
Organism: Otolemur garnettii; assembly: GCF_000181295.1. Lineage (NCBI taxonomy): Eukaryota > Metazoa > Chordata > Mammalia > Primates > Galagidae > Otolemur > Otolemur garnettii. The sequence goes on along the minus strand of NW_003852396.1, from coordinate 9,255,308 downwards.
CCAGTGGGTTTGGAGACATGCCAGGAGAATCTGGGCTGGAGGATAAAGTTGGAGAGCTGTGTGAGGCACTGGGGCCGAATTATGAAGGACCTGTTAGGCCACAAAGAAGGCTGAGTGGGTGGATCATGATCAGATTCGTGTAATGAAAAGATTACTCGGGGTTGGGGGGCAGAGTAGAGCTACAGTAGAGGGGATGAGAGAGGGTGTGAGATCAGGGAAGACATGGGGCCCAAGATAATGACTGTTGCAACCAGGGGCTGTTGCAGTGAAGAGAAAAGGAATTGCCAAAGGAGGAAGCAATGGGAATGTGTGTGGGGTGAGAGGTGCGTCGGTACGAGGAGGCCAGTTTCCAGCCGGGGCTCCTGAGGGTGGTACTGCCACTCAGATGGATGCAGGAGGAGCAGGCTTGGGGGTTGAGAGGTAAATCCAGGTAACCCCAGAGCTGGAATCACCCATCCTAGTCTTTGGTAGTGGAACAATTCAAGTCAGACAGATCCTTGAAGCAACATGAAAGAGTCATGTGGGGTGGAGCCTGTGGCTCAAAGGGGCAGGATGCCAGCCCCAGGGGTGGCGGGTTCAAACCCAGCCCTGGCCAAAAACTGCCAAAAAAAAAAAAAAAAGAGTCATGTGCTGGCCATACCACCAAGTTTTCTTTCTAAAGAGCAAATGTGGGGTCTAGTCTGTCCCTCTTTTTTTTTTAATTATACACCTTACACATGGCTATATGCTTATTGGAAGAATTCAAGTAATATAACCTTTGCTAGGTTTGTTAGGTAGGCAGTTGTCAAATTTTGAACTCAGAACTTCTTCGTACTCTTAAAATAATTATTAAAGACTCCAAAAAACTTTAGTTTATGTGGGTTGTATCTATTGAATAGATTCACCATGTAAGAAATTAAAATTGAGAATTTTAAAATATACTTATCAATTCATTTTAAAAGAATAATAAATGTTGCATAATGCCTTTAAATAGTAACATAAATGACATACATTTTTAAACAAAAAGGTATTTTCTAAAAAAGAAATTAGTGAGAAGAGTGGCATGATTACCCAGTCACTGAAACTTATTCAAGGACAGACTCAATATTGTCATACTTGCTTCTGCCTTGTTGATACCACACTCCATGTGCCTCTGGAAAACTTCGATGTACGTTCATGACGAAATGAAAGTGACACAGGCAAATAGTTGCATGGTATCATTACAAAAATAGTTTTGACCTCATAGATGCCCTGAAGGGATCTTGGGGACTCCAGGGATTCCCAGATTACACTTTGAGAATCATTGATCTGGTTCCCCTTTAGGGCAATGTCATGGTCAGAGGGAAATTGGAGTTCAGGGAGGTGTGGGGCAGTCTCAAGTCAAACAGCCATGTCTGGGCACCTGGCTTCTCAGGAAACGCAGCTCTGCCTCTGAGCAGCTGCAGCGTTAAGCAAGTCACGCAGCAATCTGGGCCTCAGTTACACCACCTGGGAAATGAAGTGGTCAGATTAGAACATCACCGAGCTCTCTTCCTGCTCTAAAATTCTGCATTTTTCAGCCTGCCTAGAGTATTTTAGAATTCATATTTTTGAATGAATGTATGAATAATTGAATGAAGAAAGATTACATTATTATGTTAAAAAGACTTTGGCATGGATTGGAAAACTGGACTAGATTCCAGGGTCGCAAACTTATAGCACGCAGGTGGGGTGTCCCAAACAGGTGGAGTAGACTGATGTGAGTCAGTATGGAGTGGTGGGGTCTGTGATGATCTGGAGGGAACACAGCCTTCTTATAGGAAATAAAATTCAGATTTTTCATTAGATACTGTTTTAGACAAAGAGAACAGGCTGGAGTTGGCCTATGGGCTGTGAGTTGGGACTTCTGAACGAGATGGTCTTGGGTTCCCTGTGACTTAAAGAAGTTTTTCTGGTGCCTCTTCATGGAAGACCAGGTTCCTCATGTTCTCTCTGTTCCTCCTCCCAGTCTAAACCTATTCATGAGAAAGGATCTAATAAACTCAAAGTAGTGAGACCAATATCATGAGATGTTTGCATTTTTACAGGGTTAGTCTGAAGCCAAAATATGGAAGCTCTGGTTATGGAGTTAAGGCATCAGTGATCAGCCCAAAGCAGGGAGCCTTGGCTGTGGTTCAAAATCCATGCCACATGCATCTACGTGCCCAAACCCTACTTATAAAGCTTGTTCTACCAAATGGCCATGTGCTTTGATCATTGGAAGCATTTATCCTGGGAATCTGTGACCCAGGGAGGTCTCAGCTAGAGCTGCTCCCAGCTGGAGCCAGGGCCTTCCTTTATACCAGGATTTCACTTCTCGCAGCCACCCCAACCCAGAATTAATCAGCATCTTTGATTCCATATAACAGGGGTTCCTGATGAGTTCTGCTCCTCAGATGGAGTTTTTAAGAAGTGCTGGTGCACATCTTCGTTCCTTCTCAGAAAGCAGTCTGGGGAGTTTGTAAACCCCTTCTTGAGTGCCCTGCCCAGCTTCCCTGCATTCCACAGGCTCTAGTCACTGAGGGGGTACTAAGAATAGCCCTATTGAGCCATTTCTAGAAAGACCACAGATGGCTAGGAGAAGGACTCTTCCATCTCCTAAGAAGGGGGTGGTCTTAAAGTCTGGATTGACCTTCAACTAACCCATCCTAGACAATGTCCTGATTTGCCAGATGCCTTCACACTGATACCACTCTGCAGGTCTCAGACCAGAGAACTCATTTTGTCTCTAAGACTATTTCTGTGCTCACTAGTGATAGATGGAGATTCCTCCACCAGTACACATTAATGCCATCACAACCAAGATCAGTATAAAGTAAGTTTCAAGGATCAGGGAGGACTTTTAAGAGAGTGTTGGATTTTACTGACCACCTGGAGCTGTCACATCATTGCCTTCTTCATTTCTGAGCTAAGAACGCATAACAAGTTAGAAGAGCTTTGGGTGACTGAGTTTAGAAGTTATAACCACATACCATGTACTCAAGTAGTAACACAACTGGCTGTGAGATTGAGCCCAGAGGGTCGGAGGGTTGAGTTAGAATATGAGGATTGGGAAGAGTACACCTGGAGCAGGGAGTGAATGCCTATCTTTTAGTTATGGAAATAGACAGGGGGTGGGTGCTGGGATCATTTCGGCTCTTTGCTCTGGTTTCTCTCTTTGAATAAGAAATGTAGAATACAGCCCTGAAAGTGTCACCCATGAGATATTATGGGAAAACCCTACGTCTGGACCATAGTAGCCAGACTGCCTGCCTCCTTCAACTCAAAAATCCCCAAAAACTGGAGTTAGGAGGAGGTATAGATGCCTGAACCATGGTCTGTCCATAGACATAGGCAATGACCACCTATACTGAACTGCTATCCTTAGGAGTCCCTTGTTTGGGGATTATTTCTCAAATATCCTAGCCTCTGGAGTCTAGACTATCATAGTCCAGCAGTGCCATCTGGCACGTTATCCTGAGATAGGAACCTACTTGGGCCTTGGTATCCAATCTCATTTTTTCCCTTTGGGGTCTTCTCTAACCTAATTTGTGCATGGGGATCGGTCCATCTACATATCCTAGGGTCTTCAGATCTTGTGTTATAGGGTTGTGCTGGGGCCCTCCAGCCAGCTCCATTTCCACCACAGTGACCTTGCAGGTATAATGCTCCTCCTGACAGCTTTCAGGTGTTCACTTGTTCTCTGGTTGGGAAAATGTCTGAGGGTGGGATTTTCTGTAAATACCAAACTTTCCTGGGATTGTTACATGTGGGCCACTAGAATGGTGCTGACACTGAGATTGTTTATATAGGCTCCTTTCCGGCCCATCCACATGTTATGGTTGGCCTTGACTAGACTCACACCAAAGAGCAATGGGGGCTTGAATAACTTTCCTGGGGTATGCTGGCTTGTGTGGAAGAGAAGACAGAGGAGAGAGTGAAGGAAGCCAATTTCCTCTGCTCTTTTTCTTCCCTCTACTTGTGACTGAAGGCTGGCTCTCTTGAGTCTCCTGCCCCAGGGCTCACCTCAGGCATGTGGGATGTGACACCCTCAGACATTTTCCCAACCGAAGAACAAGTGAACACCTGAAAGAGGAAGTTACCACAGGTCAGGGACATGGCCTATAAACTTTCCTGGTAGACCTCAGCCAGTGTCTCTCTGCCATCCTGTGTTTTTGGTGATGACAGTGGGCAACATTTCTAGGGATGGGGCTTCAATATGCTCTATTTCACTCTATAAAATATAAATATTCTTCAGAACCAGCTGCTAGGCCTCCTCCCCAAATGTCCCAGATACCTGGGTATGGTCCTGAGGTTCTCCCCACATCATTAAACTTGGGTTTAACTTGAACTTCACGGAACTCAGCTCAATATTTAATTAATATCTAAAACTTGTGTATTGTTCATAATCTGTTTTTTCCATAAGAATATAAGCTCTTGAGGACAAGGACTGGGTCTGCCTCATTCCCAGTTGATGACAACAGTACCTGGCACAAGGAAGATGCCCAGTAAATAGTTTCCAATGGTTAAATGAATGACTATCAAAAAGCTTTCTGTTGGTGGTGTGTCTTCTTATATGTGTTCTATACTCCATACCCTTAAAATTCTTAGGTCCTGGTAATGTTTGAGGAAACGTCTTGTACAATGCTAAAGTTTCCTTCCTTGAAAGTGTCTCCTGACCTGGCATTGGCTTTCAGGCTAGCCTAGTTCCACTAAGATCTACCAGATATTGTGGCTGGGGCGTAGGCTTTGGGGTCAGACAAACCTGGTTTGAATCCTAGACCTGCTTTTTGCTAACTGTGTAACTGCTGCTAACCTGGTTTGAATCCTAGACCTGCTTTTTGCTAACTGTGTAACCCTGGCCAAGTTGTTAACCTTTCTAAATCTTACTTTCCCCATGTACAGAATAGGGTGTTATGGTCACACAGAGTAAAAGAGATAATATTTGCAATAGTACATTGCCTGGAATACTGTAAATATCATGGTTGTTAATATTCTTATTTCCTTGGGGTCTGTGGAGTGCCTGGTTCTGTGCTACTGAGAGGAACAAGGTTCCTCTTACTGGTAAGTCTCCTGATCCAGATAAGAAACAGGTAGGCCACCAGCCCTAGAGTGACCATGGGGGCAGGGCTGGCCCTCAGGCCTCAGAGCCTGCAGCAGAGTAAGAGACAGCAGTGTGGAGGCAGGGGTAAGGCCAATCCTCCATCCAAAAAGTCTGGGCAGGGGTAAGATTCATGTAAGAGTGGGAGTCTAGAAATGGGGCCCAGAGGATGGAGGTTAGGGGGCTGTAGCAGCCCCTGAGCTCTAGATTCTTTTAACAAAACCTTGAGAACTTGGGTCATGGGAGGGTGATGTCGAAGGCAGATCTAATGCTGTTTCCAAGGAGGAGTTTACAGTCTTGTGAGGGAGACTAGTGTGTAAACAAACAATACAATAAGCAGGGCTAGGTGTGTTTGCAGAGTCTGGAGGAAGTAGGAAGGAGGGAGTGAGTGACTAACTGGCAGGGCTGCAAGAGGGTGTGGTGGGTGTGGCAGGAACCAAGGAAGGCTTCTGGGAAGAAGCTCCCAGGAAGATTTTGGAGAAAGAAGGAATATAGAGGGTGGGGTGAGTAGAGGGTTGTGACTTGAAATGGAGGGATGGAATGGAATGGTAACTTTGGGTGTTTTTAAAGTTCTGAGTGACTAGGGTTTTATCTGGATTTTCAGGGCACCTGGGCTGGCCTGGAGGGCATCTTGGGCTTCTCCTCAAATGCACAGGTCCTTGAGCAGCCCTGGACCTTATTTCTTTACAGAGAGTGGGCACCACACATTGTGAAGTGGGCGACTGTGGTCTTGGGTGCCTTTGTAACTGTAGGTATTTAATATTCATTTGCTCATTCATTCATTCATTCATTCAGACATGCACTGGTTCACAGTGCTCATGATGTGTCAGGCCCTGGGGATGATGAGAGCCTTTCCTGAGTGTCTGTGTGTTATGGATGAATAGGGGTCACTGGGCTGGGTGAGAAGTGCTATGGCGGAGGTGTCCCCAGGGCTGATGGGAGCACAGAGGACAGGCACACTGATTGCTCTGATGATGATGACTAGAGCACAGGCCAAGCATTCAGGAGGGCACCCTACAACCCTGTTCCCAGGAACCAGATTAGGACCAGCCCTGAAAGTCAGATCAAAACCACCAGCCCTAATCCTGAAGGTCAGTGTGGAGATACTCAAAAGTATCAGGCAAGGGGAAAGCCTGGTCCTGTCTGCATTAAGGAAGGTCACTCTGGCCTGAGTGAGAGTGGTTGGGATGCTGCAGGGCTCCCGGTAAGAAATAACAAAGTGCCAACAGGAGTCTAGGGGCCCAATGAGATTTGAGAGCTATGATCTACTGAGGTCTGGGCTGAAGGAACTTTGTAGTCAGAGTTTGGGATAGCAGGAGTCTTTTAAGAAGTATTTAAAAAAAAAAAAGTCCCAAAACAACAACACAAAAGTATTTAATGCTATCTCTCAAAAAATTTAAAGTCTAAAGAATAGGACAGTTAATATTGTCACTCATGTTTTACTTATTTTTTAAAATGACACCTCAACTGGGCCAGACATGTAATCCTAGCACTCTGGGAGGCCGAAGTGAGTGGATTGCTGAGCAAGAGTGAGACTCCCATAGAAAGTCTACTCCCGTAATAGTACATCTGTTTATGGTATGGTTTATTAAATATTTTAAGCCCACTGTTGAGATCTACTCCTCAGAAAAACAAGATTCCTTTCAAAAAATTACTGCTCATTGAAAATATACTTGGTCATGAGAGCTATGGTGGAGATGTGAAAGGAAATTAATGTTGTTATCCTGTCTGCTAACACAATATCCCCTCTGCAGTCAATGGATCAAAGAGTAATTCCACCTTCCAAGTCTTATTATTGAAGAGATACGTTTTGTACAGACACAGTTGCCTTAGTGATTCCTCTGATGGATTTGGGAAAAATAATTTAAAACCTTCTGGAAAGGATTCACCATGCTAGATGCCATTATGAACATTTGTGATTCATGAGAGGAGGTCAAAATATCAATATTCACAGGAATTTGGAAGAAGTTGATTCTAATTCTCCTGGATGAGTTTGAGGGGTTTAAGACTTCAGTGGATGGAGGGTCTGCAGATGTAGTGGAAAAAGCAAGAGAGCTAGTATTAGACATGGATCCTGAAAATGTGACTGAATTGCTACAATCTCCTGATAAAACATGAACAGATAGGAGTTACTTCTTCTGCATAAGCAAAGATAAATTCAGCAAAGTCTCAGGTTACAAAAATCAATGTACACAAGTCAATGGCATTTATACATACGAATAACATTCAAATTGAGAGTCAAATCAAGAACTCAATATAATTTACAATTATTATGAAGAAAATGAAATACCTAGGCATATATTTAACCATAGAGGTGAAAGACCTCTATAAGAAGAACTACAAAATACTGATGAAAGAAATCATAAATGACATAAACAAATGGAAAAATATACCATGTTCCTGGATTGGTAGAATTGACATTGTAAAAAAATTTTATTTCCCAAAGTGATTTACAGACACAACACAATCCCATCAAAATACCTACATCATATTCAACAGATCTAGAAAAAATAATTCTAAGCTTCATCTGGAACCAAAAAAGAGCCCAAATAGCCAAAGCAATCTTAAGCAAAAAGAACAAATCTAAAGACATCATATTTTATGACTTCAAATTACATTCTAAAGCTATAGTAACCAAAGAAAGTGGTGTCTAAAAATGGAATTGAATCTCAGTGAAGTTGGTGTGAACATTGTTAAAATGACAATAAAGGATTAAGCATATTACATAAACTTAGTTGACAAACTAGTGGCAGAGTTGATAGAATTGGCTCCAACTTTGAAAGAAGTTCTACTGTGGGTAATATGCTATCAAATAACATCACATTCTATAGAGAAATTTTTTTTCATTCTTTTTAACTTTCAGATTAATATGAAGACAAGCCATTAGGTTATATAATTTACACATGACGGGTAAAAATCAGAGTTGTAGTTGTATCCTACATCCAGGGAGTGTGCCATTAGATCCATGCATTATCCCATTGGGTGGGAAGCTACTGAAGCTCCTTCTCTCCTCCTCCCTTCTTGATTTTGTTTATTTATTTATTTATTTATTTATTTTTAAGGCTAGGATGAAATAAAGTTTATAGAGGAATAGAAAGATAGGTCTACAGAGTAAGCAAGCTTACAGAGCCAGATATGTTGACCATAGACAGTGGATGGGCCTCCATTGCCAGGGCAAGTAGGCAAAGAGGCTCCATGTTTGAGTTTAATTGAGATTTTCTCTTGTGTGGGTCTGTATTTGTTCATCTCCTAGTTTCAAATTGCTAATGAGAACACGTAATGCTTGTTTTTCCAATCTTATAATACTTTAACTAGGAGAATGTTCTTCAAATCTATCCAGGTGGTTACCAAGGATACAAAATTTCCATCTTTTTAAGGGACAAATAGTATTTCATGGTATATATATATCACAGTTTATTAATCCATTCATATGTTGGTGGGCACTTGGGTTGTTTCCACACCTTTGTGATTATAAACTGCGAGGCTATGAACATTCTAGCGTAAATGTCTTTTTTTCATTTGAGTAAATGCCTAATAGTGAAATTACAAGATCAAATGGTAAGTCTAGTTTTAGTTCTTTGAGAAATCTCCATACTTGTTTCTGTAGAGGCAATACCAGGTCATTGTCCCACCAATAGTGCATGAGTGTTCACTTATGGAGAAATCTTGTGAAAGGAGAGTCAGTTGATGCAGCAGACTTTATAAATTGTTACAGCCACCCCAGCAATGGGCAGCCACCCCCTTGACCTGTCAGCAGACATCAATGACAAGGCAAGATCCTCCATCAGCAAGAGGATCATGATTTGCTGAAGTCTCAGATGATCATTAACATTTTTTAGCAATAAAGTTATTTTAAATTAAGGTATGTACATGTCTTTCTAGACACAATGTTATAATGGTATTTCACAGTGAATGGAATATAAAATAAAGATTACTTTTATATGTACTAAGAAACTAAAAAAATTATGTGATTTGCTTTATTGCAGTGGTCATAGAACCAAACCTGCAATATCTCTGAGGTATGCCTGTTTTGTATTTCAGAAAGATGTGATTCAACCTAGGATTATATTTCTGTTTTCTTGATGCAGATTTACATCAAATTTACAGTATCTCAAATCTGGTAAATGTTTTGAAAAATGGAGTGAATATCTTGGGCTGGCCATCTCCCACACTTGATAAATGGTGGTTTTCACTGCATTATTACTTTCAGGTTTCCTAGTTGACTTTTAGACATTGTCAACCACATCTTGTATATAACTGTTATTTTGAGAAATGAGCATAATGGATGCACTGCATTGTTACACATCAATTTATTTTCTTTTCTTTAGCTCTTACGGAGTTCAGATGCTCTTTCAGTAGCACCATTACTGTCCTAGAGTAAGGAAAAAATTAAGAGAGCTTTCCAGGAACCCTATTTTTAGTAAACTCTTTCCCTCTTTCATCCCTCAGAATCCAAATTCTCTCTTATAAATTGATCAAATGAGTAATTTCATTTGCTATGGCAGCTCTGGTTTTCTCGACCATGTCTCTTCTGTAGATCTAGTTTTTTTAAACAGAATTTAGGCAATGCCTTCTCCAGGGTTTTCATCATATGCATTCAGTATCTTGTGTAGGAAAGTTAACTCTTTTTGTCTTTTTGATCTGTAACACTTATACCTTTTATTTCTCCTATCTATTTTTTTTTTTTTTATTAAATCATAGCTGTGTACATTAATGCAATCATGGGGTACAATGTGCTGGTTTTACATACAATCTGAAATGCTTTCATCAAACTGGTTAACATAGCCTTCACAGCATTTTCTTAGTTATTGTGTTAAGACATTTATATTCTACACCTAGTAAATTTCACACGTGGGTGTGGTATGTAAAAGAATTAGGGGAGGGCAGTGGTGAATATATCCTAATGAAGTTTGTGATAGGTGCAGATAGCCTGCTTCTCTGGGATATAAACAAAAAACTATATGGTCTGAGACATTTCCAAATTCCCCCCAACTCCTAATTCCGTAATTCTTTTGAGGCCATGGTCAGGTCCACCCACTGTGTCCTTCTGTATAGTGACTGTTAAAGTGTCAAACTCATACAAAGCTCTCGAACTCACATCAAAGAGGAGATCTGTGTTATAGGGAAAAGTGCTGTGGCAATTCTTCTACCAGTATTCTTGACCTAAAACAAATCAATAAATCAAAGATGTTAAGAGGACAGCACAGTGGTTCATGCCTATGATCCTAACATTCTGGGAGGCCGAGGCAAGAGGATTGCCTGAGCTCCAGAGTTTAAGACCAGCCTAAGCAAATTGAGATCCCTGTCTCTACAAATAGACAAAACTAGCTGGGCATTGTGGCAGGCACCTGTAGTCCCAGCTACTCAAGAGACTGAGACAAGAAAGAAGAGGGCTTCTAAGAGTTTGAAGTTGCTGTGAGCTATGATGCCATAGCGCTCAACCCCAGGGTGACTGAATGAAACTCTGCCTCAAAGGAAAAAAAAGAAAGATGTTAAGAGCCTGATTATGAAGCAGAATACTATATCTTTTGTCAGTTAAGATGGATGTTAATACAAAACTTTTGATTGGAACATTTATAGAGAATCTACAATTTAAAGAAAAAGAATTCCCCTACTTGACACTGATAGAAGGCATGGTGGATGCGACTTTGGGAAGAAAGCTGAAAAATGTCAGTGGAAACACAAGTCGGTGGATACACAGGCCAATGCAGTCTCTCTTGGCGGGTGTGAGGGTAGGAAGGCCTCTAACATTTACTGAGCACCTGTCCTGCGCTGAGGGCGCTGGTAGGCACTCTGCAGATACCAGCTTTTTGAATCTTCTTAAGAAACCCTCCATTCTTGTTTTACATCTGAGGCTCAGAGAGGTTAAATTATTCCTCAATGTCACTGAGTGAGTAACTGGTGGGACTCAGATCCAAACCCAGGTCTGTTCAACCTCATAGCCCAGGGGACTGTTTCCTTCACTCTATGGCTGCTGCCTCAAAAGAAATTATGCATAGGGGTCAAAATGACACTCTTCCAACTCTTCCAAGGTTGAACAAGGTCTCTTTCTATGTGGAGAAGGCAGGACACAGATTGGAGCACACAGAACGGTACTCCCCCTTTGGCCCAAAGACTCGTTACTGGTATTTGTCTTCATGCTGGAAGGGTTCCTCCCTTACCGTTTTCACTCATCTCGAGAAAGGTGGCTCCCTGTATGGAGGTGATGGCCTCTAAAACTTTGGTTGAACTGAACAGCCAAGCTTCTCATTTTTGCTGGAGGGATGTGAGAGAATTTGGCAGAGATGGCATATGAGCCAATGAAGAATTAGTGGGTATTTACAGTGTTGTTACACACTTTATGATGTGAGTTGACTGTTTCATGTAGCCTCATAAAACGTGTTGGAGGGTGAGTATATCACTTCCTCTGCTCTCCCGGCAGAGATGGGACCTTCTCTAGTGCTTAGCATATTTCCTGATGCTCCACTCAGCCCAGCCCACTTTTCAGATTTTAATATGCTCCTATAATAAGTATGGGGAAAAAGGAAGAAGGAGGAGGAGGGGTGAGGGAAAGCCATCAGCTCCAGTTGTCACACTACTATCCCAGCAGAGATGAATGAGTGATGTCAGAGCAGAGTCCCGAAATATATAGAAACAGGCCTGTTTGGCTCCAGCAGTAAATAAATCAGCCAGTTACACATTTCTTGAATGGCTGGCACAAGTTTTGTTGTCAAAGCAACTCCCCATGGAGCTGGCTTTGCTCACACAAGTCCTCACTCTGTCCTAACCCCAAGCTACCTGAGGAGGAGGAACTGAGTGAAGGGGAGGGACCAAACAGGATTGTCTCCCCTGCAGGCCGCCTGCCTGAGTTACATCCACAAATGCCTCGGAAGCAGCAGGCTGGCTGCATCCTCCTGACATTCCTGGGTCTGGCTGGGCTGGTTGGCACAGTTACCAGAACATACCACATTGGCATTGTGGAAGAATATTGGAACTATGTACCCCAAGGGAAGAATGTTATTACTGGGAAAAGTTTCACAGAAGACAAGTGAGTGAACTTGGGGTCCCCACAGACCCCAAGGTTTGGCCTCTTTTTTACTGTGTATGAGAAAGGTTGTATTCTTTGGGTTGTTAGGATAGAGATGTGTTGATCTGAGTCTAGAGCAACAGGAGGGGTTTAGTTTTTGCCTAAAGAGCCCCACTGTGGATGAGTCTGTGACTTGGAAGTGTCTTAGCTCCACTGATTGACTGAGCTACCGATTAACAGCCTTGTCTGTGACCAGACATATGTACAACCAGGTGATTTGAATAATGGCTCATTTTGTCAAAGGACAGTTTTCATCAGGCAGTACTAGTAACTTCTAGGAGCTTGTTTTGTTTTTTTTTTAAAGGCAATGTTTGAGATGAAAATTTAAGAATTTTCAAGAACTCTTTACTGTTAAAACACAATGTTTTATAAATTTTTATTTTTGGAAAGAAGTATCATAATTGGAGATATGTATGTTAAGTTTTGTTTTCCAGTGTTTAAAGAGGGGGAAGTGACCACAGATTTGGCTGCTATTTCAAGGTTTCCTTGAATCTACTTAGAAATGGCTCTTTCACTGTTAGAGAGGTTTGTTCCAACCCTGACTCATCTGTTCTGAGGGCAATATCCCATCCCAGAGCCCACAGCATAGCTGGTGGGATTGGGCTGGAGTGTACCATGGCCCTGAGTTTTAATTTTTGTAGAAAATATACCCTCGCCCTCACTCAAGAGTCCAGTGTCTTAAATATCCTATTTGTTCCATGTGTCTCCCTCCGAAGTCACTCCTGACTCCAGAAGCTGTCATGCTTATTTTCAACTTTGTGGTTCATAGAACATCTCTTGAGATATCTTGGCAGCATCTGTTGGGTATTTGAAGGCTTGCTTCTTTTCTGATAGGCAGAGCTTATTGCATTCAAAGTCCATGCTCCAGTTCCTAAAGATGAGGTTAGTTGCCAAAATTCAGGAGCAGCACAAAGTCTGCCAGCAAGCCTTTATGACCCAGGTCCTCCTGCCCTGGAGGAAAGAGCAAAGACCTCATTGGCTTGGACACACAGCTTCTAGGTTTGCTAACGACACAAAGATGGCATAGTCATGTTTTGTTTGCTAAAGAAAGATGATGTGCGTGCCAGGTAGGCTGACAAGAAGGACTTTTCCTTAAGCTCAGTAGCAGGACATTTAATGCCTGCAGGTTATTTCCAAAGAACACGCTTGATGGCTCTCAATCCCACATCTGCTGACTATTGGTGGTGGTGGGTCTTTACTATGACAAACAGCTGAGGATGGAAAGGGTACCCTAACTGCGAGGAGCCTTCTTTATAGAGCTCTGCTGGCTAAGTAGAAAATGGCCAATGTGAACAGCCACTGGACGTGAGAATGTTGAAAATATGTATATCAGATGTAGTGAACACATTCTGTAGGCTGAATGTGTGATTGGACTGCCTTTCTGTACAACTAGGTAAAAGGCACAGAAATAGTTTCTCTTAAAATGCCACGTCAGCATAGCTGTGTTCTGATCCAGGATTCTACTAGAGACTTTCAGCTCACTACTTCTTGCAGATGTTATTATTTCCATCTTACAAACCAGGAATGAAGCCTCCAAAGTTAAATCCTTGCTGACATTTTTAGAGCAAATGACAGTACCAAACTCACATAGCTTTGATTCCAGCACTCATGTTTCTTTTCATCATGCAATCTCTTTTTCGGTAAAGGTGATCCTTTCCCATGGAATGAAAGCCGGCTTTGAAGGAAGCCAGGGATCCCAGTAACAATAATTTTCTATAAAGTCTTAATTTTTACCAAGGTATGTTTAGTCTCAGTTGCCACTCTTCAAGAAAGATGTTGAAAATGATCCCTGGTGGTTACCTGGGTTCATTCAAAACTCTGAAGTAGCTTAAATACCATAATGCTGTTTTCACACAGCTGGGTGCAGGAAGGAGTTGGGGGCTCTCTGTTGATCATTTCAACCAGAAGATGGTACTTTGAAGAAATTACGGTAAAATACATGAAAATTGTGATGGTGAAAAAGAAAATAGGTGTCATGAACTGTTCACTTGGCATCAGATTTGAGTAAGGTGGTTTCATAAATGCCATTGGTCCGTATGAGAGCACCCCTGCCCTTGGGAGCAGCTGGCCTGCTAAGATGAAATTTCTCCCACCACTCTGGCTTATTCTGATCTGTTTCCTTCCTAATTACTCCCAGAGCTTGGGGTATTTTCATCTTGGGCACGGCATTTTCTTCTCCGGGCATTGTTCTCTAGTTGTTTAGTATACACCAGTCACCTCTACGGCTAGAGTTAAAGCACCACTTTGATGCAGAAGGGCTGGCATGTATTTAATAATTCCCCTTCCTACTCAAAGCTTTTTCAGTGACGGTATCTCACCAAGGACTGGGTACAAGGTCAGGCATTTGGAATCATTGAAGCAAAAACGAATCACTTTATCAATTTAGTTGTTCTTATTGTTTAATCTTTGAATAAGGGGAATAGGCAAAAATGAAGAGAACAAGGGGGTGGATGTCAAGGTTTCAGTGATATAAAGATGTTTGGAAAGCAAAATTCAGCAGTTCCAAGAGCCTGATAAATCCTGATGCACAAGGATGAGATAGAAAATAAATTGAAATCGTTTTACCAAGATGCCATAGCAATAAGATGGTACAATTTAACTTTACAACTTGGTGCCTTTGCTTGATTATAGGGTTCAAAAATATAATTGAGAATATATCACTAATATTTCCTAGAAAGTATAGGATTTAAGAGTTAGATTCTGCCAGGCGAGGTGGCTCACACTTGTAATCCCAGCACCCCGGAGACCGAGGTGGGTGGATTACTTGAACTCATTAGTTCAAGATCAGCCTGAGCAAGAGAGAGACCCTCTCTCTATTTAAAATAGAAAAACTAGCCAGGCATCCCAGTTACTAGGGAGGCTGAGGCAGGAGGATCCCTTAAGTCCAGGAGTTTGAGGGTGCTTTGAGCTGTGATGCCATGGCCCTCTACCCAGGGTGACAGAGTGAGACTCTGTCTCAAGAAAAAAAAATTAGATTCTATTTAGAAATATTTCCTCCAGGTAAATATGCTCTTCTTCCTCCTCACTAGGCTAAATGGGGACACTGAGAAAGATCCTTTGATTGGCCCGGGAATGGTGTCAGCATTTTGATCTACTCAAGCCAGTCCTACTCAGTCTTGTAAAGTGCTTAATTAAGGTGTGACTGTGCTTCGGTGGTAAAGCTTGGTTTTTAATGGAACCAGAGCGAAGTTACTTTATTTAAAGCCACAGTTCTCACCATAGACCTCATTGGGCAACCAACGTGCATGTGGGTTTTTCTTCCCAGTGAAACGCAGGGGTTTTCATGGATCCTAACTCCTGGGTGGGACTGTCCTTAGACAGGAGAGACTGACACTACTCAAACTCTAGATATCCAGGGTCTGTTAGAGGGACCACCACATCACTGCATCAGCCCTGCCGATGGCAAGGAGTTTTGAGCATTCATAGGAGCAAGCCCTATGGGGAAGTGTGAGGGAGAGACCCAAATGGCTATCTGAAGGAAGGGCCAACTGAGCAGAAGCAGGTGGACAGAAGAGAGAGGCTTTTGTGAGTCTTCAAAATAAAAGAAAAAATATTATCTCATTAGTGCTTGGCCTGAAACAAATAGTGATTTTCAAGTCTCAACTTTTATCAGCATCAAAAATTGTGTGTTAGGACTGATGCCATGTGACTTTCTTAGAGCTGCTATTATATCCTGCGTCAGTAAGTGATTGCTTTTAGCTGTCAGCAGATACTGGAATGCAGTGACTTAATCAAATTAGGATTTTGTATTTGCTTGTAGAAGAATCCAGAGGTGAACAGTCTAAGGCTAGTGGGATAGATGGTATGATGGAATCTCAGAGGCTTTTTGTATTTCTGGCTCATCAGCCCTAACACATGGTTTTTCTCCTTCCCCAAGGGTATTCATGGTCACAAGGTGGCTGCTGGATCTCCAGCCATCATGTCTGTATTCCAGGAAGGAAGAGAGGAATGGGAAAGGTAGAAGGGGCATAATTCCTAATGAATCAATCCTTTAAAATGTTATCATAGAAAACCTACCCAACCAATTCTACTCAAATCACATTAGATACTCATAGCCACAAAGGGGATTTAGCTGTGTGTTATTACTAAGAAAGGATGTGAATGTAAATGTTGCGAGGCAGCTGGTGGTCCTTGTCACCCTCTCCTGTTTCCTATCATTTATAAACATCTTCTTAGTTCCCTCTTCCTTTTCCCACCTTCATACAGTGGGAGCCAAGGGCTGGTTAGCAAGATCTGAGCAAACTCATGGACAAAATAATAGCTAAGCATCACTGAGTATTTACCTTGCTCCAGGCATTATTCTAAAAACTTCACATGGTATAAAGAAGAGCCAATCTTCTGTCCCTGTTAGGGAGAAAGGGAGGAATAGGGAGGGTTTCCCCAGCCAAATGTATCTTAGCAGTGGTCTCATGGAGATGCCAAAGCAGGCCCCCTTGCTGGTGAAATGTAGGGTTCTCCTGATAAGCTTACAGTTCCTGCTCCACTTACTGGGCAAGAATTGAAACTCCTTTTGCCTCAGTTTTCTTGTCAGTAAAATAGGGATAATGATAGTACTTGTTTGGGGCAGTGTCAGTTTCCTGTGGCTAACCACAAACCAGGTGGCTTCAAACAACAGTAATTTATTCTCTCTCAGTTTTGGAGGCCAGAAGCCTGAAATGAAGGTGTTGGCCAGTCCACACTCCTTCTGAAGTCTCTAAGGGGCATTCCTTGTCCCTTCCAGCTTCTGGGGACTGTCAGCTTTCCTTGGCTTGTGGCTGCATCACTCCAGCCTCTGCCCCATTCTCATATCACCTCTGTGTGTGATATGTCTGTGTCTCGAACCTATCTTTGCCTCTCTCTCATAAGGATACTTTTGACTGCATTTAGGGCCTACATGATATCCTAGGATTACTTCCTCATCTTAAGATCCTGAGTCACTCCTTCAAAGATTCATTTTCCAAGTAAATTTCCATGGATAAGGAATGTGGAGTTATTTTGGGGAGCCATTTCCAGCCCACCAAAGCAGATACAGGAAGGCTGAAATGATAGGAGATCTGTAAATTCTCAGATACAGTGGTTGGCACTTGGTTAGTGCCTAATAAATGCTAGCCCTCACGGCTGTTCTCCCATCTCCAGATAGCCAGAGTTCTGTGGGAGACATTTTCCACTTTTCTAGGAATCACCACAACACACCTGGAGCACTGCTCTCCCGGGTGCTGTGTGTGGAGCCCCACACCTCTTCTCCTTTAATCCTCGAGGCAGGGGGTGGGAGAGGTCTGGCATGATTATGTTATTCAGTTTGATTTAAACATTCCACATTGGGTTTCAAATCGGTTATTATTAAATAAAATTTAAGTCAAAATAAAGAAAAAATAAATATCTTCCTATGTAACAAAAAATCAGCTATAGTAATATCCGTAACCTGCACTTATGAATCATGAAAGACTTACATGTGTCACAAAAAATAAAAATAAGTGAGAGGCTGCTTCCTGCGAAGGGTTCCCTTGAAGTGAGTCCCTGGCTTGCTTTCTGGGGATTGACTTGCATCTGGAGGACTCACAGGAGCTGGAGTTTCTGTTCTACTGTTACAAAGGCAGGTGAGTTCTTGGGGTGGGGGGTGCTGCATAGACATTTAAAAAAAGTATTTTCTTTTTCTCTTTCTCCTACTTTACTCTTCCTTTTTCACTTTCAGCAAGCTTTTTATCCATTACTATGGCTTTGATTATTATGCTAAGTACTATAAAAATATGACTTGCAATTTTGAAAGCATATCAGAATTGTATTAGTCAGAATAGGTTGAGTTTGATTTTTTTTTTTCCTATTGGATCTTTATTGATATATACACAATGCTAAATTTTGTTAAAATGAGGATTATTTTCCAGGAAAGTAGAGATAAACAAAACTGATTTGAGAAGAAATCACAACGATATGCCAATAACCATAAAGGAAAAAAAAAATATCACACTATTAACCTGCAACTAAATGCCAGGCTTAGACAATGCAAATGCAAGATCAGAATAGGTCAGGTTCTGCTGAAGTAAAGACCAAGCCCCAAATCTACAGGGCTGAACATCACAAAGGGTTATTTCTAACCCACTCAAGTTCACAGAGAGCCATGTGGCTCAGGGCAACCCGGCAGTGCTGGATGCTTTGGTCTTGAGGCTTCACTACCTTAACAGGAGGCTTGCCTGGCAGCAGAGGAAGAGAGGCTCTTGCAAAAATAATTAAATGCCCTGGCCCAGAAGTGACACACGCCATTTCCATTCACACCCCATGTTCCAGAACTCTGTGAAACCTAACTTCAAAAGCAGAATCTTCGTGCTCTCCTTCTTCTGGGAGGGAAGAAGACTCAGAATGGGCAAGCCCTGAAGTGTTCAACTGCAACAGTCATTTGTGAGCTTAGGAAAAATACAGATGTCATGGTGTGGCCCCAGAGTATCCAATTCAGTTGTCCTGAAATGGGGCCAGGAAACCTAAAAATTTAGCAAATGTTACAAATGATTCTGATGCAGGTGGTACTTGGGTGGCCATTTAGAAAGTCTAATTCCCCTGTCCCCTGGGGTGACTACTGACTGTTTAGGTGACAAGATGGATGCATTTCCAAGAATGTGCAAAACAAGTCAATATATAACTCAGTGCCAAAATATGCAGCACCTGGAACAAGTGCTGGAAGGCGGGAGCAAACACTTCCCTTCCTCTGATGCCCCAGCTCGCCTCTCGTTTATGGTTTTGCCAGACAACTCAGGGTCAGACCTGGTCTACTGGAGGTGATAGAGAACCATCTTGGGCAGGCGTGAGATCAGGACCCGTTAGCAGATTAAAAGCAGCAGTATGTATGTGAGCGCGTGTGTTCAGCATGGATTTGCAGGGGTATACACTTATGTGCGTGCTTGCATGTGCCGGGAGCACAAGCTGGAGAAGTACAGAGAGTGAAATGTCTGTCCTTCCCTGCAGAGCCTGTCGGAATATGACAAGGCCATATAAACAACCTTTTGATAGCTTTTTACTCAGCAGGCTGGTCCCAGAGAGCACACTAGTGATTTGGAATATAATCTTGCTCTGCCACTTCCTCACTGGGCAACCCCGTGTCAGCCATAAACCAGGCAGCTCTGCCTGCTCAGGAGCTGATTAGCCAGCCTGGTGATGACTCGGTTCTTCCTCCTCCTCTACTTCCTCCTCCTCCTTTTCCTTTTGAAAAGCCTGTTCAGTCAGGAGTTATATTCAGCTGCCAGTTAATAGAAGCATGAAAAACAGTGGTTTAAATATATTAGAAATTTATTATCATTATAGCTTACACAAACTGATCCAGAGGTCAGAAATCAGGACCCCAGATTCTTTCTGCCTTTCACTTGACCATCCTTACATATGACTCTTTTCTTCATTGTCTCAAGGTGGCTGCTGGAGCTCCAGTCATCATGTCTTCATTTCAGGTGTGATAAAGGGAAGAGCAGAGGACAATAGTGGTGTCTGCCCACTCCATCCAGAGAAGCACTATCAAGTGATTTCTGTTTCTATCTCTTTGGCTAGAATTATGTCACATGACTATCCCAAGTTCCTAGTGAGGCTGAGAAATCTAAGAGCCTCTATTATACAGCTCCAGGGTCAGACATCCAGACTTTTTATCCTATTCTCTTTCCTCTACCTTGTAGAGCAGAAGAGGGCAACTGTTGCTCCTGGGTAGACACACAGAGCCTCAGTGGACACATGGAGGCAGGGGACCCACAGTGCCCAGAGGGGCCCAAGACCTCAATCCCAATGCTGGAGAGAGGGGACTTGGCAGATCAGAGGATGAGAGGGATTCTTTCCCCTCCAGACTCAGTGAGCATCCCTGTGCTCTGATCAGGAAGCTGATCCCCTTGTAAGGAACCCATCCAACAAAGGGCTTTGTGGAGGCAGCCTTGTTTTCAGAGACAGAAGGCACCCAAGAAAACTTGGCCCTTTGGTGGCCAAACAACCTGGACCTTCTTTTCTACTAATAAATAAAATATAAACTTGTTTTTACTGTGAAATCGAATACACAGGCTCAGAGTAAACCTTTGTGGTATAAAAAGGATGAATGAAAGTAAACTTCGTAACTCTTCTCACTTCCACCCGTGACCTCAGTCCTACAGCCCAGAAGCTGGGTGTTACGGTGTCCCTGGCCACTTTCCTGATGTTTTCTCTACATGTACATACATTGTTAAAAAACAAACAAGTGGGACATACCTTATGTGCTGCTCTGTGATTTCTTTTTTCCACTCCTATATTGGTTCTCATAGCATATCAGCACTCGGGGAAACTACATTATTCTTTTTATGTTTTTTGTTTGTCCGGTTAGTTGTTGGTTTTTTTTTAAAGACAGAATCTCACTCTGTCCCTAAGAATAGAGTGCCGTGAGTCATAGCTCACAGAAACTTCAAACTTTTGGGCTCAAGTGATCCTCTTGCCTCAGCCTCCTGAGCAGCTGGGACTACAGATGTCTGCCACAATGCCCAGTTAGTTTTTCTATTTTTAGTAGAGATGTGGCCTTGCTCTTGCTCAGGCTGGTCTCAAACTCCTGAGCTCAAGCAATCCACACGCCTTGGCCTCCCAGAGTGCTAGGAGTACAGGTGTGTGCCACCACGCCTGACTCTTTTTTATGGTTGTGTGACATGACTGTGCAATCATTTACATACCAAATCTGCAGTTGAAGAACATTCCAGTCTCTCCAGGTTTTTGCTACCAAAATCATTCTCCAAATTTTTAATAGGATTCATGTCTTGTCAGGCTCATCTCTGGCTTCTCCATGAGGGGCCTGAACCCATGGCTTCCTCCTTGTCCCAGGGATCCCACATTCCACACCTGACACTATCTCCACATCAAGGCCAGAGTAGGTGCCATGAATATTATGGGCAGATGAATATCATGGCACTCCTTCAACTGGAGGAAAGGCTGAGTGATAAGGAAGGGAAGTGGCTCAGCGGTTGCAGTTCTCATGATCCTTTGTTTGCAAGTAAAAAGGATGCCACACTGCAGTTCAATGGACCAGTCTTCCATAGGATAGATTTTAGTGACCACTTGTTATTACTTGAGTATAACTCTCAGGTTCTCTCTCATCTGCTTCTTAAACAGCTAATTAAAACCTTCTGTCCAACTACAAAGTTCTGGACTTTTCAATTTTCTTCACCTTCAATGTCATTTCCAGTGAATTTCAACCCCCCTGCAATGCTTGCTGCTCTCCAATGATTTTCCAGTGCCCTTCAGAGCTGAGGCCCAGCTGCTCTACCCCCTGGTCCGGCTCAGATGAGGATCCTCAGTTCTCCTACCTCTGAGGCTGAGGCCAGCTTCATTAAAAGGGGTTTTGTTGGTGGTGGGTTTGACCTGGCTTATGATCATATTAGGTGGTCTGGGGCAGGCCAGATGCCTCTGATGGTGTATATGTGTGATTGTGTGTGTGTGTGTGTGTGAGAGAGAGAGAGAGAGAGAGAGAGAGAGAGAGATAACTACTTTTTAGCTTGCCTTTATTATTAAAATTATATTTTAACTAACCATTTGGAGTCCCATAGCTTGACTTTGCTATGATCTCTTTAAGTTCTTTTCTTCTTAGTTTTGGTGCAATGCAAGCTTATTTAGAAATTAGAAAAAGGCAAGGTGTCCGTAAATCTTATTTATCAGCAGGTCCCTAAGGGGAAGAAAACAGTCCTTGGAAGGCAGGTCATGTGTTGCATTCCTGAGAGATGCTCAATGGATATTTTCTGATGGTTACAAACTGTACTCTGGACCCAGATGTCACTGGATAAATGCCTTTCGAATTTTGGTTACAAGGAGGACCTAGGAAATGAACATTGGTGGGTTATTCCCTAACCATTACTACTATGAGAAAATAACTCTGTATATATTCTGCCAGTAGCAGAATATTATGAGTAGAAAGGGTCACATGCAAGGACCCTGGAGAATCATGTTCTTGTGACCTGGACCTCTGTGTGGATCAGGAAGAACAGCTCTGTGCCAAGTACACTCCAGCCCCACAGCCACAGCGGACACCTGGTGTGGATCACCAAGTTCTTCCCCTCTGATTGAAATCAACCTTGACTCCTTTCCTAAGCAGTCCATCAGATCTGATGCATGAGATAAAACCTAGTTGCCATCCTGAACCTAGAGAATATTCAAAGTCAAGTATGGTAACATACGTTTTTCAGCAAATAAAGTTTGCAAAACTATCTCAGCTTTAACTTGCCAATTTCCGGGGCAAATTGACATTTGTTTCTCTGTCTGTTTTAAAATTCCAAAGTAATTAAACACCAGTTCTTCTGGTGATTTGTTAGGTCTTAGGAACAAAAACCTAACAAATATATAAAATATTTATATATATATATATATAAATTTCAGATTAATATGAGGGAGCAGATGATTAGGTTACATTATTTGTGTCTGTTAGGTAAAGTCCAAGTTGTAGCTGTGCCCCTCCCCCACATACCCTTACACCGTGCCCCTTAGGTGAGAGCACACCAATGCTCCTTTCCCCCAAACCCGTGAGTTTAATTGTCTTTTTCTCTGTTGTGGGGTGTGGGTGTGTATTTGTTCATCTACTGGCTTTATATTAGTATTGAGCACATTGGATATTTGCTTTTCCATTCTTATGATACTTTAGTAAGGAGAATGTTCTCCAACACCATGCAGGTTAATACAAAAGATGTAAAGTAGCCATCTTTTTTATGGCTGAATAGTATTCCATGGTGTGCACATACCACAGTTTGTTAATCCATTCTTGGGTTCATAGGCACTTGGATTGATTCAACATCTTGGCGATTGTAAATTGAGCTGTGATAAATGTTCTAGTGCAAATATCCTTATGGTAAAATGATCTTTTTCTTCTGGGTAGATATTAGTAATGAGATTGTGGGATCAAATAGAAGGTCTACTTTTAGTTCTTTGAGGATTCTCCATACTTCTTTGAGATTTTTGTATTATTTTTGTATTATTTTGTATTACTTCTTTGTATTATTTTCCAATCTTATCAACAGTGCAAAAGTGTTCCCTTTTCTCCACACACTCACCAGCTTCTGAAGCTTTGGGATTTTGTGATGTGAGATATTCTCATTGGGTTAGGTGATATCTCAAGGTGGCTTTTATTTGCATTTCTCTGATGATTAGGGATGGTGAGCATTATTTCATGTGTTTTTTGGCCATTCATCTATCTTCTTTGTAGAAGGTTCTGTTTATATCTCTTGCCCTATGATAAATGGGAAGGTTTGCTCTTTTTTTGTTGTTGATTAATTTGAGTTCTCTGTAGAGTCTGGTTATCAAACCTTTGTTAGATTCATAACATGCAAATACATTTTCCCATTCTGAAGGTTGTCTGTTTGATTTAATTGTTGTATCTTTAGCTGTACAGAAGCTTTTTAGCTCAGCTAAGTCTCATTCATTTATTTTTGTTGTTGTTATGATGATCAGTGGGGTCTTCTTCATATCACCAGGCCAATATCATCAAGGGTTTTTCCCACACTTTCTTATATGAAGGATTTTTGTCTTCAGTAAGCTCACAAACTGGAGATGTGCATATCACACTGTAACATGGTGGGTGCTGTTACTAGCCTATGAACAGAGTGCTGTGTGTGCAAAGAGGGAGTTTGAACCAATCTTGAAGGGTGCTTGACAGGTGGAGAATGAGGAAGACCTCCAAGGCCAGGAAAAAGAATGTGTGGAAGTCCCGGGAGATGAAAAGAACAGGCTTGGTCTGAGAAGAGTGAGCATCAGACTGGGCGGAAGCACAAGAACGTGGGGAGAAGGGCAAAGAGGGAGAAATAAGGCTGGAAAGGAGAGCAGGGCCCCCTGCTCCAAAGAGGACTTTTCCTGCTTTGATTTGGGCCTTGGCTTCTTCTCCCCAGCTTGACTCAGGGGTCATCTTATCCACCTGCCTTGGCAGTGCTTCTGCCCTCTAGGGTGGTTCCCAGCAGAATGGATTTGGGACCCCTTGACATATTGATCTCTAGATCCGTCATCCTGAAAGTCCGTGGGGTGGGCAAAACCACCATTCAGAATTCAGACTGATGGGGAGCTTTGGAGCAGAGGCCTCCCAGCATCAGGCACCTGCATCACTTTTTGCTTACATGCGATCCTCTCTCTGAGGAAATAAAGACCAAGCCCTGAAAATATCTGTGTCTTTTTGGTCTATAATGCTTTCCCCAACCTTAATGAAGCTAATGAACATATATTAGCTATAGAGGCTGTCAGACATGGTATGTCCCCATCAACAAAGAAACATCTCTGCTTGGCTAGGACACAGAAAGGGGGGCAGGAATGGGAAGAAGACAGTGAAGTAGAGAGAGGCAGTGAAACTTCCCGTGCTGGGCAAAGAAAGACCCAGACTGGACCAGGCAGGCAAATTGCCACATCTGGGTCCCTGAGACTGAGAGGCTCCACTGAATCAGATACCAAGGAATAGCCTTCCCCCCAAATCAGGCACGAAGGTGAACAGAGGCCAGGGGAGCCATACAAGGCTATGACTCAGTGTTCAGAGGCGGGAACTTCAAAAGGGGCTTGACCCAGTGAGCAGAGGCAGGTGGAAAGTCATGTGGGTGGCTCCGAGGAGGAGGAGCCAGATTCCAGATCCTCCTAAAATTGTCTTCCTGAAACACAGATCTGATCCGATTTCTCTGCTCAAAAGTCCTTAGTGGCTCTTAATTGCAGATATAATTATATCTAAGTACCTCAGCACAGAACTCAGATTTCTCCACAGTTTCACTCCTGTCAGGGTTTCTGGACCAAAACAGCTGCTTGTGATTTTCTGTCATCTTTTCTCCTTGCCTCCTGTTCACACCGCTCCTGTCGCCTAGAGTACTTGTCCTCTCTCCCTCTCTGCCAGATTCCCAGAGACTCTGCTCTGTTCTTGAAATTCGTAGCAGTCTCTTTAGCACAGGCGTCGGTCGGTGGCTTTGTCCCTTCTGACCAGGAGCATATTGATACTTATTCAGGCACATCTCGCACATTTTGTATTCAAAACATCACCCAGACTAGCACCTTGCGTGCTATGAGTCCTCAATCTGCACTCGTTGGAAGTCGGCAGAATGGTTTTCAAGCTCACCCAGGGCTGAAACCGAGGAGGAGCATGCAGGCCCTTCTGGGAGAATGTTTAAAGGGCCATGTGTGCTGAAGGGGCAGCCAGACCCTAGCACAAGGCCGGCAAGGCCTTCCCATTGGTCCCCATGTGGAGTGGCTGTGCAAGTCCTCATCAGCAGTTCCATTAGGGAAACGCAGTCATACGTGGACATAAACTTTATGTATTTTGGTCCAGGAAATATGCCTACCTCAGGAGCAGCTCTGTCCTTGGGCCTGTGTCTGGGTAGCATGGGGATGTGGCTAAGAACCACAATTAAAGGCTGAACCAGGGTCTACAGGTTTATAGCTCCACCTGTTAATGTCTGTGGTGGGACCCAGCACAGGAGGGGACCACCCAAATCACTTCCTGGCCTGCAAAGGGGATCATGGTGCCCTACACTGGGGGAGGGGGGTGAGGGCGGGGAGAGTTGGCACGGGGCACTTTGGAAGAATCCAAGAGACGTGAGTCATCTCAAAGTCCTTCAGCCTTCCATGCCATAGGGCAGATCTTCGAGAATCTTTGAATCCAGCTGATCTGGCCGTCTTAGAACTAGCCTGACACTCCTGTGGACCTGGAATGAACAGGATTGCATGAATTGCTTATTCTGGCCCAGAGGCCGCTGCCTGACTACTCTGTTATAGACAGAGAATCACATCCCTTGAGAAAGGCTGAGGTAGGTTTCTGTTAGGAAAACTGGAAATGAGAGAGAAAAAAATCAAACAACAACAAAATAAGGTTGTAGGCACAGAGAAGCATTATAGAAAAGAGAAGTGCTGAGCAATTCCTCGCAGGAGCTACACATTTTTTTGAATGAATTAGATGAATGATTGAATTCTTGAAACTGAATAAAAGAGAAGAGAAAGAGACAAAGGAAATAGGAAAGGGAAAATGGAAAGAAATAGCTATACTATGACAAAAACAAGTAGGACTAGAGGGAAGAAGTCAATGGCAAAATTTAAGAGATGGGAGGAACAAACAACTCTGCAGACTTTTTCCTTGGGTCGGCCGCATTGTGGCCAGAGCTGTAGACTCGCGTCCCAGTTCCAAGTGCACAGTAAAGAGATCATTCACAAGGCCCTAGATCAGATGGAGCCAACCAGCCACTCTGTGACGGGCTCTGATTGAATCACTGTGGTCCAGGTGGGCTGACTGGGGACAAGTGACACCAATCATCCAGGTCTGGATTGTAAATTCTACCTGGCAACGGTGTGTTAGGGGAACCTGCTGCTCACAGGTGAGGCTGCGTCACATGCTTGTCAGTGGAGCTGGGGTGGAGCCACTTCTAATGCATTAGAGTGAGAGTGGGAAAGACGTGCTCTGAGACCAGAGTGGACTGCGGGTCCCGAGCTGCCAAAACTCCGAAGTGCTCACTACAGCAGCCTTTTCTATCTTCTTTGTCTGGGTAAATACTTCTGTTCTTTGAGAACACATCTGGGCACTACTGCCTCTAGGAAACCTCCCCTGACCTGTCTTCCAGGCAGATTAGATGCCCCAGAACATCATCTGTGTTCTCAGAACTCTCTCTTCCAGAATGGGAGCTCTTCCAGGTAAGGGCTTTGTCTTTTTTCTCTGTATCCCTAGTACTGAGTACAGGGTGTGGCATAATAATTAATGTTTGTTAAATGACTGAGAGAGAATACCCATAGGTCCATATGCTTGTGGGAGTGTGTCCAAAGGGACTGTGTCCTCTTCCCCCTCCCCCCAGAGGGGACACACCTCATTGGGATGGCTGCACTCAGGAACGGTGGAGCTTTGGCTGCAGTGGGAGTCAGTACTCCTGAGGCTGGAGCTAGACGTGGAGCTGTGTGCTCTCCATACAGACTGAGAGTAAGGGGGGCTGCATCTCCCCAGGAGAAAGAAGATGGTCTGGCCACTCAGAAGTGAGTGATCAGGCTTGGCG
>NW_003852396.1:9209122-9227973 GCF_000181295.1 Otolemur garnettii | reverse complement strand
AAAAAAAAAAAAGAAGTGAGTCATCAGTGCTGCCATTGTCTCAGGCTTCCACACCCCAGGGACTGAATCTGCCCTTCACGTTGGAGTCTCAAGAGTGTCATCAAGTCACATCAAGTCTTAGAATTCTGGGATTTTTTTCCACACCCACGTCTGGTGTCCTAACCGTCTCTCTGCCCTCAGCTTTGCTCTCCCTGTCACCTGACTCCTCTGAAACTTGCACACCACTGTCATAAGAATGCTCCTTAAATGCTGATTATCATGTCACCTACTTTAGGAAAACCTCAGTGCATCCCCAGTGTTTCCAAGATAAATTCAAAATTCTCCAACCTGAAATTAAAGTTCATTGTCCATCTGTTCCCAGAATTCACGTGTGTCCTTGTGTCTTAGTCCCCACCTCTCACACCTGTGTCAGCCCATTACCTGCTCTCTATTCTGCCTACAAGCTTCCTGCTCATGGCGCATGCTCTGTCCCACTCAGTGTCCCCACTTGTCCCGTTTGTTATCCAATCCCACTTTGCCGTAATCCTGGCATTTGTGATGAGATGTTTTCTGATCTCTTGTACTCACATCAATCTTTTCCTTCTGTGAACTACTATATTCCTAGCAAAGTTGAGACTTTATCTGTTGTATAAACCACTCAATTGGTGCTTAATCATGTAAGGCGTGGTACCGGTGGCTGGCTTCCCCAGGGTTAGATTACAGTCCCTTTTGTACCCCTCACAGCCAAGTGCTGGCAAGGCAGGAAGTGCACAGGGGAGTCTGTTGAATGAAATCGTGCGGGGGAGCACATCGAGCGGAAGGGCCAAGTGGGTCGCATGTCTTTAGAGTCCGCTGCTTTTGTTTTAGTTTGGTTGTGAATGATTCTTGGGCCTTTGGTTTGTCATTAAACTCTCTGAGCATCAGCTCCACGTCAGCGAGTTGAGGATGATCATACCAGCCTTGCAGAGGTTACGGGTTATGGTGAACAACAAAGGCGGAACCATACACGGAAGTGCGTTGTGAACTCCTAACGGTGAGTTCTTAGGGTTTCTCTTTGAATTTCAATTATAAAATATTTTTCTTCTTACTTTCAGACTTGCAACCTTATTTCTCGAAAGAGGACCCAACAGGATAGGTGGCATTTACAAAAAGGCTGTTTACAAACACTTCACAGACGAGACCTATTCCACAGAGATCTCCAAACCTTCCTGGCTGGGATTCCTGGGGCCCATCTTGAGGGCTGAAGTGGGCGATGTGATTGTCATTCATTTAAAGAACTTTGCGTCTCGACCTTATTCTTTGCACCCACATGGCGTTTTTTATAACAAAGATTCAGAAGGTAAATATCAATCCTATGCTATTGGGGTCTTCTCTCTGTTTCATAAGTAAGGTTACCTGTCTGTGACCTTAAAGGGACTCTAAGAGCACAGTGGTCACACAGGCCACAGGCTTCCCTCTCCTCTCCCCATCCCATCAATACCCCATCT
Organism: Otolemur garnettii; assembly: GCF_000181295.1. Lineage (NCBI taxonomy): Eukaryota > Metazoa > Chordata > Mammalia > Primates > Galagidae > Otolemur > Otolemur garnettii. The sequence continues at coordinate 9,226,507 of NW_003852396.1, read as the reverse complement.
TCCTTTTCTTCCTTTTTCTTTCCTTTCTTTCCTTCCTCTCTTCCTTCTTACTCTTCTTTATGTTGGCACAGAACTCGGGGTGGGCTCCTTGGCATGTGGTGTACTGCGCCCCAGAAGCACACTAGCTCTCTTGCTTGTCACTCCACCATGTCTGAGCAGCGCGCCTCCCGTCCCCAGCACCCTCGCTGCAGGGAGGGTCATCTCAGCAGGAGCTCATCTCCACCCCAGCCTCAGGCTGCGTCTTTGGTGTTTCCTCTGTGAAGCTGCCCTGTCTTCTTGTGTGTACTTCAGGAGTTTCAATCAAGAAGTTTCTAGATTTCTCCCTAATTAAAAAAAAAGTGTAAGCAACATTCTTCAAGTTTTGAGATAGAAGTATTTCTCTGACATCAGAAGTAATTTTCACACCCTTGGTTGCGTTCTTGCTGGTGACCGGTGGAATGGGTCAAATGGTGCTGTATCTGCCAGACAGCTGCCTCCGAGAGATGCGTCAGGCACAGTGTCATTAAAGCTGATGCAGCCATCTTATCGTCAAGGAGGCGCTTCTGGGCATTACTGAATGTCCCAAGGTGGCCCAACTTGCTTGGGAGCGCCCCAGCCAGGTCTGTGTAAGTAGCCAGAGGAGAGAACTGGGTGATGAACACAAGATGGAGAATACCGCTTGTCCTCGCCCAGTCCTCCAGGTGAAGTGCAACCAAGCTTTAGCAGTTCCTAGGTGTTGAGGATGAGCATAGAAAAAGGAGAAGTTCTGTGAACGTAAGGGATAGTCTGAAGCATTTTCTTAATATAGTTTCATGAAAGTATCATTTATGCTGCACGTAGAAAGTCAAGATGAGGCAAGGTAGCCTCAAGGTGCTTGTCTTTTTAAATACGGAGAAAACAGGAGTGTCTTTAATCTTTAATTTTGTCTCCATCACTCTGTATGTTTCTGGAGAGCAAATTACTTTAATAGAGTGGATGGTGTCCTGAAAAATCACCCAAGTTAGTGATTATAAACTCCACAGATCTTCCCTTAAAAATTGTTGTAAAATATACAAGCGAAATTTTACTATTGTGATGATGTTTCAGAACATCAGGCACAGTATCGTTAATGGTAAGGTGGCTGCATCAGCTTTAATGATACTGTGTCCGATTCAGTGTTGTTACCTATATTCACATTGTTGTACAGCCGTCGCCACTATCCATTTCTGGAACTTTTTTTTCAAATGTCAGATTAATGTGAGGCTACAAATAATTAGGTTGCAATTGTGCTTTAGGTAAGGTCCCTACTGTAGTTGTGTCCTGTACCCAGGAGGTGTGCCATAGACCTTTGCCATTTCTGGAACTTTGTCATCATCTCAAACAGAAACTCTGCATCCTTTGTTTGTTTGTTTGTTTTGTGAGACAGAGTTTCACTTATTAGCCCTGGGTAGAGTGCTGTAAAGTCATAGCTCACAGCAACCTCAAACTCCTTGGGCTTAGACAATTCTCTTGCCTCAGCCTCCCACATAGCTGGGACTACAGGCGCCCACTACAACGCCTGGCTACTTTTTTGTTGCAGTTAGGCTGGAGCTGGGTTTGAACCCATCACCCTCGGTATGTGGGGCTGGCACCCTACTCACTGAGCCACAGGTGCCGCCCAAAACTCTGCATCCTTCAAATAATGCCTTCCCCATCCTCTCTCTCCCTATCCACAGTAACCTTTGTTCAACTTTCTGCCTCTCTGAATTTGCCTCTTTTAGGCATCTATTATGAGTAAGAACGGCACAATGTTTGCCCTTTGTGTCTGGCTTACTGTTTTCCGGGTTCATCATATTGTAGCATGCATCAGAATTTCATTCCTTTCTAAGAGGGACTAATATCGAATCACATGTGTACACCACATGTTTATCCAGGCATCTGTTGGCCATGTTCCTACTTGTTGGCTGTTGTGAATAAAGCTGCTGTGAACATTGGCATATCACAGATCTTCTGGGCATCTGTGAGGCCCAGGAACCTTCACATCAGTAAAATACACATGTGCACAAAATTTTGAACTCAATTTTAAGGGGAGATCAGAGTTCCTGAAACCATTCATAGGTCCCTAAATGAAGAAGACTTTAAATGTTGCTTGTCCAGAAAACCTTCTCCAGGTCCTGTCTGAAGTGGGACTCTCCTATTTCAGGAGTCTGTTGGTTTATCTCATGGCACTTATCAGAACTGGTAGAACAAAAGGGAGCTCTGTGTGTGTGTGTGCGTGTCTGTCTGTCTCTACGTTAGACTATAGGTTTCCCTGGAGAAGAGGCTAACCTAAGTCTTTCTGGGCCTTGCTTCCCAGTGCTGGTCCAGGGTCAGCATGTGGTCACTGCTCTCTAAACACCGTTGAAATTTGATTTCCGATAAAATCAGCCAGGAATTTGATGGAAATTGTTTTGAGTTTACTGTGAGAAAATTGCCATCTGCCTTTTAAAAATGAATTGGCATCTTCACAATATTGAGATTTCCACTCCATGAACCTAGAATCTGATCTTTAATTTCTCTCAGCAATGTTTAAGTTTTTAGTGTACAAGATTTTCATTTCTTCTGTTAAATTTATTTCAAAGTATTTTAATTTTTATGATGATGTGAATGGAATAGTTTTCTTAATTTCGTTTTTGGATTATTTGGTGCTAGTATATATGCAATTGTTTCTTTGTATATTGACGTTATATCCTACAGTCTTTGCTAAACTTGTTTATTAGTAGATGTTTAGAGGATTTCTTGAAATTTTCTACATATAGGCTCATGTCATCGTGAATAGAGTTTTACTTCTTCCTTGCCAGTCTGTATATCTTTGATTATTTTTCTTTTGCCTTATTATACTGGCTTTATCCTTGCAGACAGTATTTAATAATAGTGGTATAGTCAGACATTCTCATCTTCTCAATATTAAGAAGAAAGCATTCAGTCTTCCTTCATTAAGCATGATGTTGGCTGTGAATTTTTCCTAGATATCCTGTATCAGGTTAAGAAAGTTCCTTTTTTTTTTTTTTTTTTCTTTTTTTTATTGAACGGTGAAAGTTCCTTTTTATTCTTAGTTTGTTCAGAATTTTTAACTTAATATGGACTGAATTTTGTTAAGTGCTTCATCTATTAAAAATTGTTATTTGTCTTTAATTAATATATTGTATTGATATATTATTACATTAACTGATTTTTGGATGTTATGCTCAACCTTGCAATTATGGGATAAATCCCATTTAGTCATAGTGTACAGTCCTTTTTATGTGTTACTTGAGGCAATTTTCTAGGATTTGTTATGAATTTCTGTGTCTACATTCATGAGAAATAGTGATCTGTACTTTTCTTGTGAAGTCTTTATCTGACTTTGGTATCAAGGTAATACTTGCTTCGTAGGATAAAGTAGTAAGTATCCTTCCTTCTATTTTCTGAAATACTTCATAAAAAAATTGACCTAATGGCTCAGCGCCCATAGCACAGTTGGTTACAGTGCCAGCCATAAGCGCCGAGGCTGGTAGGTTTGAACCTGGCCCAGGCCAGCTAAACAACAATGACAACTACAACAACAAAAAAATAGCTGGGCGTTGTGGTGGGCACCTGTAGTCCCAGCTACTTGGGAGGCTGAGACAAGAGAATCGCTTAAGCCCAAGAGTTTGAGGTTGCTGTGAGCTGTGATGCTAAGGCACTCTACCTAGGGTGACAGCGAGACTCTGTCTCAAAAAAAAAATTACTTTATTTTTTCTTTTAGTATTTGATAAAACTTAAATATAAAATGATCTGAGCCTGGAATTTTTTTTCTGGAAAGATTTTTAGTTACTAATTCAATTTCCTATTATAGGTCTATTCCAATTTTTATTTCTTCTTAAGTCAGTTTTGGTAATTTGTGTCTTTCTAGAAATTTGTCAGTTTCATGTCAATTGTTTAATTCTCTGGCACAATGTTGTTAATAACATTCCCTTATGAATCCTTTTAATTTCCGTGTGGTCAGTTACAGCCCCTCTTTCATTACTGATTTTGGTAATTTGTGTTCTCTTGCTTTCTTTCCTGGTCAGTCTACATAAAATGTTCTCAATTTGGTTGATTTTTAAAGTACCAACTTTTGGTTTCATCCGTTTTGTATTGCTTTTTCTGCATAGAATGTTTTTATTTTGCCTTTTTTTTTTTTTTTGATTATGATTTTGCTAGATTCAGCCTTCTTGGCTAACATCCCTCCAACAGCACTTCAAGTATGTCATCTAACTGTGTTCTGGTTTCCAGTGTTCAGATGAGAAGTCAGGCATTAATCTGGGTGGTAAATAAGTTTTCTCTTTCTGGTTTCAATATTATCTCTTCTTCCTCTTTCCACAGTTTGACTGTGATATGTTTATTTGGAGATCTCTTTGTATTTATCAATATCTGATTAGGCTTTTTTTGATGTGTAGATGAATGTTTTTTAACAAATTTAGAAAAGTTTGACCAAAAAAAAATTAACTGGTTATGCATGCATCTGTAGTCTCAGCCATGTTTCAGCCAGTGAATGGTGGGTGGTTAGGGAGCACATTCAGAGTTTGGGCTATTTTGGTCGCTTTCCCTTTTACTTTTTCCTGTGCCCCTCTTCTCTCCTTTGTGCAGGCACACAGCCTCAGGGTAAGTCAGGAATATATGAATAACTCGAGTCCTTTCCAATCCCTGCTGCATCTACCTACAGCTTCACCAAGAACATGCTTGCTCCAGCCATCACTGCAACTTCAGGCCAATAGAACCAAACGACTGCTCTTCCCTCCTCTCCTGCCACCCAGATCACCATTTCTATTGTAATATTACAGTATGTAAACAATGCCCATCACTTCAGATCAAGAGAGCCCCCTTCAAGCATGGTAGCAAAATTCCTAGACCTCATTCCTGAACATTTTTGCAAACCATCTCTCCGATCAAGTTGAGCATGGAGAAAAGATGGGATAGGAGCAGCCCTAGGCAAAAGTGTCACAGATTCCCATTCTTCTTGGCTAATGTTAAAGCAGTTTTTGCTGGATGCCTTTATTAAATTTCTAGAGTACTGAAATGGTTTCTTGTTGTGTTTTTAAAATTAATTTTGTTGGCTCAGAGCCTGTGGCTCAAGTGGCTAAGGAGTCAGCCACATACACCTAAGGTGGCGGGTTCGAATCCAGCCCAGGCCCGCCAAAACAACGACGGGTAGCCGGGCATTGTGGTGGGCACCTGTGGTCCCAGCTACTTGGGAGGCTGAGGCAAGAGAATCGCTTGAGCCCAGGAGTTGGAGGTTGCTGTGAGCTGTGATGCCACAGCACTCTACCCAGGGGGATAGCTTTGAGTCTCAAAAAAAAAAAAAAGTTAAAATTAATTTTGTTCAACTTTATAGTTACTTTTGGAGAAGAGGATTTGTTAACCTTGTCTTCCTTTGATCAGTTTTTGTCTTGGCTATAGCTGTAGGCTTAATAATCTTGGAATCTCTGTTCAAATCAATTTAGTGTTTGGTGTGAGCCAGACACATTTCTGGATAATAGGGCTGAAAAGATGAGAAAACATACAGTTTCTGATTCTAAATTGCATATTCAGGGAAAGTGTAGAAAGTGAACTTAGACAAAGTGGGCAGGACTAACATTAATGAACAGCTATTGTGTGCCAGTGTCTGTGCTAGAACTCTTATGCACACTTTTAAATTTAATGATAGAATAAACTAGTGCTTTCTTCATCTACAGGTGATATATGCTCAAGTATTAGGACTAATTTAAAAATAAATTTGTTGTTTCTTAAAATATAATAAATTATAAGGAAGGGGAGAATGACACAGAATCTGATTACCTACACACTATTAAAACTAGTTCAAAATAATAAACTAAGGAAAAAGTAGTATATGAATATACTTAGAAATTCTTAAGAGTACAAAGAGGTATAAAAAGAAAGCAACGGGTCCTTTCACTTGTCTTTCATCCCAAAGGCAATCACCTTAAACAATTTCTTGTAACTTTTTCTCAGAAATCTTTCTGTGCACAGATTAGAATGTATGTGTGAATATATTCTTATTCGTTTATATAAGCGGGTTATGCTATAATGCCTCTGTTTTTCACTTTTTCCTTTGCCTTAGAGATCTTCCTACTAGTAGAACATAGAGAAAGACCTCCTTTTAACAGTTGTGCAGTATTCCATCACAGAACTATATCCGTTCAGTATCATTAATTACGGTAGAACCTCCATACATAGTTGACCACTTCCCTACATCGACCACCTCGTTAATTTGACCTAATGTTCATAGACTGGACATGCACCACATGTATCTATCAGTGCAGTAGGCCCAGTTCCTTGTGTTGACCACCTTTGTATGTTGATCAGTTTGTTACAACCCATTGGGCTGTCAACTTACAGGGGTTCTACTGAATTTACGTTGTTTCCAGTTCATGTAATTTGAAAAACATTTGCCAGTATGTTTCTAGAGTGAATTATGACAAGTGAAATTGCTGGTTATATTCATATACTTTTTTGGATAGGAACTGGCAAGTTTTCTTTTAGAGAAATTGTATATTTTATTCTTCTACTCTGTGTGTTACCAGCCAACTTTTTTCTCCCACAACCCTCCAACCTTCAAAATTCTCAAATCTGATGGGTAAAAAATTGTGTGACTGTTAACGGCCCACACATCCTAAAACATGTATAACCAAATGAATAGTGTGTTATACTGATTAACATTAACATCACTCGAAATCTTTATGAACTCCTTGGGAATGACTCTTAACAAGCTAACTGCATCCAAATCCCTCCTTACTTTATAGTCACACTTCACATTCCACACTTGGAATATCCCAAGTGATATTCCTCGTCTTGAGCGGTGGCACAGAGGATCTGTTTGGGGACTCTAGCTCTGCATTTTAATGATGGTCTTCAACAACTCTCAATAATAATAATGAAAAATAAATGCATTAAGTAATATAAGGATGCTTGTAATATAAGGATCTCTAGAATAATTGCTATTTGTATTAATTTGTATCATATCATATAAAAATGAACACAGAATGAGTGACCTCAATCAAAGCTTCGTGATAAGTTTGCTACTTATCCTCCCTCCCTAACTCCTGACGATAACCCTCTCCATAGATATGTTCAGAAGCTTCCAAGCCAGGCATGTTATTCACAGGGCTTTGGACAAAGGCACTGTAAAGTAATGCCACTATTCATTATTTTGTTCAAGAGGAGTGTGTCCACGTCCTTCACTCTCTCTGTCCCTTACCCTCCAGCCTTTTTTCAACACCAGCTTAGCTCCTCACAGTCCTTCAGGGCACGTCACATCCCACCCCTGGTATGAAGCTTCTGATAATTTGTGATGTACATAGATTCATCTCCTGTCTGTCATCTCCAGATGGTTTTCACACTGTTTTTAGCAGTGGACTTTCCTTAATTGAAAAATCTTGTGCAATCTTAGAAATAGGGAGCAAGAGGCTACTCTATGCACTTGGCCCTGCCCACTCTGTGGTAGGCCCTCCACCTTGCACAGTGCAGCTGTCCTCTGGGGAAGCCCGTATTACTTGACCCAAAATTACATTCAGCACATCAACCTGTTTCATTCTCCAGTCACCCCATGTGTTCATTATACATGTTCTGGTTTGTCCAGTAGAACTGTAAGATCCTTGGAGGCAGGAAGAAGGTCTTATACTTCCTTTCTCTTGTGAGACCTACAGAGGGCAGAATCTGTGATATGCTCCCAAGAAATGTTCATTATTTCTTCTGCTTCTCCTTCCCTCCTTGAGTTGATGTCGAGTGGGATGAACTGAAATCTTCCTGACTGGCATAGTAGGTCCATCAAAAAGAGTCCTTGTTATGCACATTTCTTAAGTTCCTCGTTCTGTATATTGCTTCGTTTAGTCTCATATCTAAGTGGGGTAGACAGCAATTCTAGTTTTATGATAAAAAATAGAGGCATTGAAAATTTAAGTAACTTGCCTCAAATACCACAGCAAAAAATTTTTAATTCAGTTACATTTGATTCTAAAGCTCTAGCCCTCTCCACTATGGCAAGGGATCTCTATTTTAACCATGTCTTATCTTTTCTTGGAAGGAGCCTTATACCCAGATGGAACATCTGGAAGGAATAAAGATGATGACATGGTTCCTCCCGGCAAAAACTACACCTACGTCTGGCCAGTGAAAGAAGAGTACGCACCTGCTGAAGCGGACGCCAACTGCCTGACCTGGGTGTACCACTCGCACATCGATGCCCCCAAGGACATCTGTGCTGGGCTGATCGGTCCCCTGCTGGTGTGCAAGGAAGGTAAGGGCGCCGCCTGCTCCCCGAGAGCCTGTTCCCAGGTAACTGGGGTGTTGTTTCATTCGGGTCTTGTTTTGCCTCCCTCCACACAGATTGTGCCTCTCCTTTAAGGGAAATTCTTCTACCGTGGAAGGTCAATCTGACACCACAGCAGAGGACAATAATTCCAATTCTGTCTAAGAATCATCACAGCATTCTGAAACATATACATATATTTTTAAATAACGGCATTTCATAACACCACACATATGAAAGTGAAAATTTCAGTCAAATTTCCACAGATGACTTTTGCTTCATTATTTCACCCAAGTAATCAGTTTGCTATTTTATTTCCCAGTGATGGATTTATTGTGTCTGTGCTTTGTTGATAAAGTCAACTTCCTTCTGGGATCGATTTCTAAGTCTGCAGTTGTGAAATTTCTATTTTCTGACTTTTCTATTCTACAGTTCCATCATTTCCATGAAAGCTGTTTGCTGCATTTATTTTGTGGGGTATCCTTGTATAGATAGCTCTTCACAAACTTCACACTCACCCGACACTATTGGCAGGAAGCAGAGCTCATGTTGATGTAGTTCTCCATGAACTGCTTTCTGTCCTTTTTTGAATGTTCTCTCTGCTCTGATAGGTGTCCTAAACAGATATTCAGCTACCAGAACTGATGTGGATCGAGAGTTCATTATAATGTTTACTCTTGTGGACGAGAATCAAAGCTGGTACCTTGATGAAAATATCAATCATTTCTGCACTGACCCCAATTCTGTTGACAAAAAAGATGCTGTTTTCCAAAGGAGTAACAAAATGCATGGTCAGTATGAATCTCTCCCATTCTCAGTCACACACCAGTGCCTTTTGCACTACACGGTACTACAAAGGCTGCAAAATGCACAGAAATGCGGAACCTAGCTTGGCAGGATTTATAACTTAATGAAATTGACAGTGATTGGAAAGTGATTTAAGATATGACACGTCGAATTCAAAACAATCTGAGAGGCAAGAAGGCGATAGATACCTGCTAAATTGGATGTGAAATATGGGCAAAGCCGGGTATGGCAGATGGAGGGATCAGTGTTACACGGTAACCAGGAGAGGCTCAGGGCCCAGGTAAGCCCAGGGGATGGGTGGATTTAGACCAACTGGAAGGAGAAAGGAGAAGGAAATTATCATCCTATTAGAGTTCTGTGTTTTGCAACTTCCTTCTTTATCCAGTAACCATTTTCTGAGTGACTGCTAAACATAAAAAGAGCTATGCTCTGCATGGGCCTTAAACACTCACTTGTGATTTCGTCCTCTTTTCTATGCATTCTTTAAATCAACTGACCATGTATTTGTCCAAAAGAGTGAACTTTCCTACTTATCCTGTCAGTGGAGACAGAACACTTAACCCATGCCTGTTTTCCAGCATTTTAGGATGTGAGGATTAAGTGGTCTTTCCACTCTTTTTCTACAGAGTTCTAGAACATAAAGAAAATTGTCAATGTAAACATCCTGTTTCATTCATTGAAAAGTCTCCTCTTGTCTCTTGTCTGTCTCTCAGAATCATCTCAACTGAGGCAGCCTCAGCAGAGTCATAAAAATCATAAGGAAAGGGAAGGAGGTGACTATCATCTGACCTCCCCATTTTACCAATGAAGAAACTCAATGACTTACCTACGGTCAAAGTCATGATTAGTGCCAGACAGAACCTGAGAGAAGTCCCGTAGCAAATAAACATTAATTTGGCTGTGTTCAATTCTAAAGTGCATTCAGGCAGAATTGTCAGTAGATTATTTCCATCATGTTGCAGGCCTTCTCTTTTCTCTCTTGTGATGTTTCAACAGCCTTGTGTATGGTGATGCTTGGAAAACATTTTAGGAAGGAAGGAAGTGAGGAAGAGAAGGAGAGAAGGGAGGGAGGCAAAGAAAACCGCGAAGGACTAAATTCAGGTCATTGTTGTGACCAGTTTTATTCTTGTGCCTTATAAAATGGGAGGAATGATCTCACATATTGTTGAAAACTATTAAATGTAATGATTTAATACTTACTTGCCCACATAATTCCTCTTATTCTAAATTTATTCTATGGAGATGAAAATATCCAACAAAAAGGAATGAATTACATAAACAAATATAGACTGCATTTAAAATAAAAACTAGCCTGTATACAGAGGAGATGTTTGCAAACAATCAGTCTTTCTTCTTTTCTGTATCTGTGTATATATTCTCTTATTACTTTTTAAAAACTTTTGTTAAGATCTTTGTGGATCCCGATTTCGTCATTTAACATGTTAATTACAAGAAACTTTGTTGAGCGTGCTAGCATTTGGCCTGCATTTACTCATATGTCAACAAGGCTTTACTAACTAAATAAAGTTCAACAGACACTTATTAAGTGTCTTTTATATGCCACATAGATGCTAAAGATATGAGGGGTGATTACAGCAGGACCTCCTATGGGAAACTTGTAGTATAGTATGGATATTTGAAGCCATTTGTCAACGGCTTTGCTGACTTTCAGATATATTATTTCTAATGCATCACTCACCTAGCAAAAAAGTACTTCTGACAAAGAAACAAAGGGGGTTAATAAGATAGAATCTGTTCTGTGCGAACCCATGTTTGGACCTTACAATGGCCTCTTTTCCTTGCAGGTGGTCAGGTCAAAATTCTAGAATATTGTCCTGGTAATTGAGTTCATATAAGGAATATATTACTGAAATTTATCTTGCTCATTAATAGAGAATCTTTTGGAAAATCTTTTGGAAACTTGACCTCATCATTGTGTTCACACGGCAATGCTGAGGCTGTCTTCAGCGTGTGCCGATCTTCACTTTTACTGAGTGCTTTTCTCTCGAAAAAGACCAGTGCAAAGCTTTTCATTCCTTTCTGGGACGATTTTTCTTTAAAGGTCCAGGTTTCTCTGCATGAAAACATTATAGGCAATGGTCTGCACTGCTTTTGCAGTCTTACAAAAGTACACCATTACCCACGTGTCTGGTCCTGCTCGCCTCCGCAGGGCAGTCTCTCCCACCGCTGTGTTTCTGTTTCCAGCCCTCAATGGATACCTCTTTGGAAACTTCCCTGAGCCCGATATGTGTGTTGGAGAATCTGTGTCCTGGCACCTTTTTGGAATGGGGAACGAGATAGACATCCACTCCATCTATTTTTATGGTAACACCTTCATCAGCAGGGGGCATCGGACTGATGTTGTCAACCTGTTCCCTGCCACCTTCCTCACAGTAGAAATGGAAGTCAAGAATCCCGGGAAGTGGATGATAACCTGCCAAGTGAGCGACCACCTACAAGGTAAGATGAGCAAAGACCAGAGTGGAGATGCGGAGAACTGTACAATTGGGCCACATGGTACAGGTGCTTATCCAGTGCCTGCTGTCGGGTGGATTCTTATATGTATTGTACTTAATAAAATAACAAATATACGGGAAAATCCAGCGTTCACTTGCTCACATGAACAAGGGGGGAGCGATTAAAAAATGATGAAAATATTGTGAAATCTAATACAACTAGGAATTAGACACAGTGAGACATTTTAAAATTGAATTTCACTGGAGGGGAGATAAATACCGTTTAGGGGCTTCCTGAACCCTTCCTCCTCTTAACATGAGCCCAGAAATATGAGTAGGAAATAAACAGAGGGAGAAAGAAAGGCTTTCCAGGTAGAGAAAGCAACATAAACTGGGAAAAACACGTGTTCTCTTTGAGCAACTGAAAATACAACAGTGAATATTCAGCATTGGAAAGGGCTTTCTAGACAATACCGACCAATCCCCATCCAATTCTTTGAATTTCCTTTTGAACTTCTCTTGTGAGTAATTGTAACAGCTCAGCTCTTCTCTGGATTGCTCTATTGGAATATTTTTCCTTATACTGAGTCAAAATCCATTGGCCTATTGCTTTCTTCATGACCTAGGACAGGTGCATGATGAACATTTGTTGGCTTAAATGCTTGTTGAATGATTTGGTTCTGGTTCCTTAGGACCCCACAGAATATGTCCTTTCTTAGATAGACCATAATGTTGGGAGCAGTGATGAGACTAGGTGATTGTGATCCTTAGATCTTAGGCACACTCATGACATCATCAGTACAGTGATTTAAGAAGGTAAATATGACACATGCATGCAGAAAGGATTCCCTGGGGGAAATTCTGGCCCCCTGAATCCTAGTTAAGAAGCAATGGCAACATTAGAGTTAGGATATCTAAACTGTCTGACCTAAGATGGTGAAAACAAGAAGAAAGAAAGAAAATGTGACAATGGCATAGACACAGAGGAAAGAATGTCTGATTAAATATGGATACTGACTAGCTACACGCTGTCACTAACAGGAACACAGATGCAACTCTTCAGAGCTTCTTTGATGACACATTCTAGTTCCCATCCATCTTAAGCAGCTGATCTTAACATTCATAAGCTGGATTATCCCAATTAAATCCAACTCAAGAGTCGACTAGTTAAACATGTACTAGATACTCTTCTGGGAAGGCAAAGATAAATAAGATGGTCTCATAAATACAGGAAGAAACTGTACACTTAAAATTGAAACATTGTGCTCTCACCTATGGGGCACAATGTAAGGGCATATGGCATAGCTCCTGGGTGAAGGGCACAACTACAAGAAGGACCTTACCCACCAAACACAATCATTGTAACCTAATTGTTTGTATCCTCATATTAATCTGAAATAAAAATAACTAAAATCAAGACAGTAGCTGCCCCCTGAGACTGGCAAGACTGCAGTTGGGGACCAGCCCCAAACTATTCTGTGAGTTCTCGCCCAGAGACTGGCAGAGATGAGAGGATGAGGGAAAAGGAAAAGTCAAGATATAAGGAGAAAGTTTTTTTTTTTAAGAGCTAGGATGATGACTCACCACCTTCAGTGTGAGGACCAGTGGCAGCCCCTTGCTCCAGGCTAGCTCCATTTTTCTTGGAGACAACAGATATGGGACCTGAGCTTCTGTAGCCAGTCAGCCAGCCTGTGCCTCCTTAGAGGAGAATTCAAGCCATTCTCATTTATTGAAAGAATTGGTAGGTATGCTGAAGTTTTAGTCATCTTTTTTTCCCAGAGGTCCAGAGCTTATTTTTACCCCTTTCACCATGATGGAAGCTAGGCTCTGTTCCTCACTTTCTGGGTGTGTTTACTTGGTGGTGGACCATCATGCAGAATGGGTCTGAGCATTTCCCGTAGAGCTGGTCTAGTTATGGCAAATCTGACGTTCATTATGGATCCGAGTATTTCCTATATAGCTGCACTAGATATGGCAAATTTCCTCAGCATTTGGATATCAGTAAAATATTTGATTTCTCTATCACAAATGAAACTCAGTTTAGCAGAATATAGGATCCTGGACTGCAAATTGTTTTGTTTAAGAAGGTTAAAGGCCAATCCCCATCCTCCTTTGGCTTGAAAAGTTTCAGCTGAAAGATCTGCAATTATCCTAATATTTTTCCCTTTTGTAGGTAAGACTTTCCTTACGCCTGGCTGCTTGCAGGATTTTCTCCTTCACATTAACTTTGGCATCTCCTAGACATACTTTACAATGTGTCCAAGAGATGTTTTGTTTGGATTGAGTTATGCTGGGGTTCTGAGACTATCCACTATCTGAATTTCTGTGTCTCTCGCAATGGTGGGAAATTCTCCACCATAATCTCTTGGAGTAGAGCATCAGTGCCTTTAGGACCATCCTCTTCTACTTCAGGAATCCCTGTAATTCAAATGTTTGATCTTTTGGAGTGATCCCGTAACTCTCCCATGGAACATTCTGCTTTTATTCTCTTTTTTTCTGTCTCTTTGAATGATTGGGATAGTTCAAAAGTCTTATCTTCAATCCCTGAAATTCTTCTCTATGTTCCGCTCTATTACTGAGGATTGAAGATCCTCGAATGCCTTTTCCAATTCCTTAAGCTCTGCTGTACATTTCCTCATTATGTCCATATCCTTGGTGACTTTGTCTTTGAATTCATTAATTTCTTGAGACAACTTTTGGACTATGTTTTGGATTTCTATTTCCATCTTCTCCTCAGTTCCAGTCATTTTATTTGCCATCCATATTCTGAATTCTATTTCTGACATTTCAGCAATTTCTCTATGGATGATATTTTCTGCTGTATTTCCCATGTAACCTCTTGATGGAGTTGATTTGCTCTGATTTTTCATGTTGCCAGAGTTCTTTTGCTGGCTCCTCTGCATGAGTATTTTCAGCTTTTTAAAAAATATCTGTTAATTATACTTTTTTAGTTGTAATAAAGGATGTCTTTGAGAAGTTTCTGAGAGATAATCTAATTGGGGACACTTAGGAAACACTATATTGACCTATTTGGCAATTAAAACTGGCAGAGTGAGACTGGATCAGGAGGACTCAGGAACTGGAGCTAACCACCCCTTCTCTAATCAGCTGGAACTTGTGACTGTGGCCTTTCCCTGAGCCTCGCAAAGGTCTCTATCAGAATCTCTGAGGGCTGGCTTGGTGAGGTAGCACAACCTTGCTCTGTCTTGGCATCAGCCTTCCCTCTACCCAATCCTAAGGAGTTTCAGTATTTTACTAGAGTCTCTGCTGAACAAAGATACACACACCTGGGGCTCCAGTCCCTGCTGGTGATAGCTGGAGGAGGGAATCCATGGACAGAAGACCCACGGAATCTGCCCCTCACTGCTGCAACCACCCCAAACAGCTGCTCAAACAAAGTGAAATAAGTGGTGAACCTGCAGCCCCAGACAGCAGCAGCTGGAGCACAAGAATCCACAGATGCCTCTGGCTGAGAGTTCTAGTAAAACTCACTCAGGCAATGTGAGCAACACTCACACAAATGAGTTCAGATGGTCACCAGGTGGCCAGAGAACAAGAATCCACAGGCAGATCTCAATGAGAGTTCCTAGGGGGCGGGAAAGGGAGTCAGGAAAAGTCACCCCTCTCCCCTCCAGACTCAGAACTGCAGTGCCACTTTTTCTGTGCGGCAGCTCAGCAGCCCCACAATGCCCCAGACTCTTAGTGAACTTGCCATACACTCCAACCTATGCAGGGGACAGTCCGTCAGCCAACCAAGATAGGGGGCAGGATGAACTGTGGGCTCAGGATCGCAGAGAGAGAATATTTGTTCACTTTTGTTCCTGGTAGGATGGGGCCTGGGCTCAGAAGTGGAACCTCCTAGGTGTAGGAGGACTGGCACTTTGTGAGTGTCTCCTGTGGGGAGAGGTGAGCAGTCCTTTGTTCTCTGCTCATGGGCAGAAACCCCACTGAGGTCCTCTGGTTGGGAGAGAGATCTCCTGTCCCCTTGGCAACTGGCACTTTCCAACCAGTTGCTCTGTACCTGATTTTGTTATCTTTCTTGGCCTCACAGCTTGTCTCGGTGGGAATGATGTGACCTTGCTTTCTTCTCCCTGTGTTCAGCTCCCCATCTCCAGCTTCTCCAAGTCCACTTCAGTCCAGCTTCTCTCCCTCTGGACAGGAACCTCTGCTGAAAGCTGCTTCTAGTCAGCCGTCTTGAATCCTCCCCTGCCATTGCTTAACACTTATATCTTCCTCCATGATTGTTTCCTGTTCGGAGGAGTACTGATGATCAATTTACAGATAATAGCTGTACTTTTGTGTGAACATTTCCTTGGGAAGACCCCTAGATTTGGAATTCCTGGGTCAAAGAGTTTGATTTTTTAAAATCTATGGACATATATTGCAAATTATCTTTTAGAAAATGTTCCTCCTCCTGCATTGTGCAGGCATGCCCCTTCCCCATTCCCCCCACCAACATCAAGAATTATTGGTCTTTCCTATCTTTACCAATCCTATCAATGAACAACAGTGCCGTTTGAATACTATTAAAGTTGAACTTTGTTTTTCATTCGTTCATTGGCCAATATTATTTCTTTTATTAATAAACCTGTTTCTGTCCTTTGCCCATTTTCCATGTGAGATTTGACTTTGCCTTCCTAATTTGTAAAAGTGATTCACATATGTCATATTGGCTACAAATGTTCCTCACCGCCCATTATTTTTTGTTTTAAACTTTGTTTATAGTCTAATTTTCTGTACAAAAGTTTTAAATATTCATGAAGTCAAAAATCTATCAGTCCTTTTCTCTATGATTTATTTTGTGAGCATTTATAATGCTGACTGTGGTTTTCTTCTGTTCTGCAGCTGGTATGCTGGGCCAATACAATGTCAATAACTGCAAAAGTGATATTTTTAATCCTAAAATGAAGGGTCAACTAAGGCGCTACTTTATAGCAGCTGAAAAAGTTCTTTGGGATTATGGTCCTCAAGGCTATGACAAGTTCAGCGGTCATCCCCTAAATGCCTCTGGCAGGTAAGCACTCTTTGCTGGTGTTTCTAAGCGTCTCTTTTGAGAGGCAGTGTCAGGCTTTTCCTATGATTGCATTTGTGGTCCAGGCTCTGCTCTGATGAGCACATACTCATAGATGTCATAATGTCACTGCTTAAAGAGTTCTTAATATTGTGTAGTATTGCTGAGAACTTGGAGGGTACTTATTGTTTTGTGACTTGCTGGCTAAATCAAACCACTAGATCCATGCACTCATTCATCAAACATTTCCCAAGGACCTACTATTTGCAAACTATAATGCTAAATGTCATGGGAAATACTGGGCTAACAGAGAATAGAAAAGAGCCTTTGCATATTTGGAGCAGACAGTCTTGAAGAGGGGAAAAAATAAGAGTCTCTTTAAATAGAGATGAGCTTTGCAATTAGGGAAGAAAAGGCAATCAAGGGTATCCATATAGGGTCAGAAGAGATCAAAATTTCACTCTTCACAGATGATATGATTGTATATCTGGAAAACACCAGGGATTTTCTACTACAAAACTCTTAGAAGTGATCAAGGAATACAGCAGCATCTCAGGCTACAAAATCAACACTCATAAATCGGTAGCCTCCATATATACCAACAATAGTCAAGCTGAAAAAACAGTCAAGGACTCTATTCCATTCACAATAGTGCCAAAGAAGAGGAAATATTTGGGAATTTACCTAACAAAGGATGTGAAAGATCTCTATAATGAGAACTATGAAATTCTAAGAAAAGAAATGGCTGAAAATGTTAACAAATGGAAAAACATACCATGCTCATGGCTGGGATGAACCAACATTGTTAAAATGTCCATACTACCCAAAGCAATGTATAATTTTAATGCAATCCCCATTAAAGCCCCACTGTCATACTTTAAAGATCT